>NW_026968712.1:0-74824 GCF_028390025.1 Pseudophryne corroboree
TATTACAAAGGATGGAAGAAAGAAATAAAAAACACAAACATGATTGTGCATTTAAGTTGTCAGCACACATCTGCTTTGGTTCAAATGCACTGCATATCTTCCTTCAGTCAGCCAACAAAACAGCAATGGAAAAGATTAACATACTGTTGGTAAAGCAGTTGCATCAAATTGATTTTCTGCAATATAGCATGATAATCCATACTGACAGCTCTGGATAGTACCAGCACATTTCTTGCTGGACTTGGTAATGCAAAGAACACAGTAAACAGCTTCACTTTTTTTCAAAAATAAATAATTGACTATTAAAAACCTATCAGTCTTAAATAAGGACATCAGTAAGCACCACTGGCATAATGGATAAGGCACTGTTATCCTAAGCCGGTGGTTGTGGGTTTAAGTCCTGTCTGAGTTGGAAGTCATTACAGCAAGTGTCTCATCACTAGAGTTGATATTTTATCCTTGCTTCAACTGTAAAACAGTCTTGCAGTGTTTAGCTTGTAAAAAATGACCACAGAAGCTAAAATATGACATTAATTATGATAACATTGTTGTTGTTGTTTTTTAAACCTTTTCTTTCACCGTGGAGAGCTTATTCAAGTGCCATCTGGCATGCATGTTCCTTTGTTGCTCATCATTCATCACCAAAAATGATTTTCTTTTTCAATTCTTATGACTGTACTGATTGTATTGAATAAAATACACATCTAGCATAACCAATTAATGCTGCAAAGTACTCCAGTGGCGCAATTGGTCAGCACGTGGTACTTATAAGACAGTATCTGTTGAGCAATGCCGAGGTTGTGAGTTCAAGCCTCACCTGGAGCATCTTTGTATTCTGTTTTTTTTTTCCCTTTTCTTATGTCATTAGTTATTGATTATAAACTGCTACCTTAATATGTAATATGATATTACAAAGGATGGAAGAAAAAAAGAAAAAACACAAACATTATTGTGCATTTAAGTTGTCAGCACACATCTGCTTTGGTTCAAATGCACTGCATATCTTCCTTCAGTCAGCCAACAAAACAGCAATGGAAAAGATTAACATACTGTTGGTAAAGCAGTTGCATCAAATTGATTTTCTGCAATATAGCATGATAATCCATTCTGACAGCTCTGGATAGTACCAGCACATTTCTTGCTGGACTTGGTAATGCAAAGAACACAGTAAACAGCTTCACTTTTTTCTCAAAAATAAATAATTGACTATTAAAAACCTAACAGTCTTAAATAAGAACATCAGTAAGCACCACTGGCATAATGGATAAGTCACTGCCCTCCTAAGCCAGGGGGTCCAAGTCCCATATGGGGTGGAAGTAATTACAGCAAGTGTCTCATCACTAGAGTTGATATTTTATCCTTGCTTCAACTGTAAAACAGTCTTGCAGTGTTTAGCTTGTAAAAAATGACCACAGAAGCTAAAATATGACATTAATTATGATAACATTGTTGTTGTTGTTGTTGTTTTTTAAACCTTTTCTATCACCGTGGACAGCTTATTCAAGTGCCATCTGGCATGCATGTTCCTTTGTTGCTCATCATTCATCACCAAAAATGATTTTCTTTTTTAATTCTTATGACTGTACTGATTGTATTGAATAAAATCCACATCTAGCATAACCAACCAATGCTGCAAAGTGCTCCAGTGGTGCAATAGGTCAGCGTGCGGTACTTATAAGACAGTATCTGTTGAGCAATGCCGAGGTTGTGAGTTCAAGTCTCACCTGGAGCAGCTTTGTATACTGTTTTTTTTCCTTTTCTTATGTCATTAGTCATTGATTATAAACTGCTACCTTAATATTTAATATGATATTAAAAAGGATGGAAGAAAGAAAGAAAAAACACAAACATGATTGTGCATTTAAGTTGTCAGCACACATCTGCATATCTTCCTTCAGTCAGCCAACAAAACAGCAATGGAAAAGATTAACATACTGTTGGTAAAGCAGTTGCATCAAATTGATTTTCTGCAATATAGCATGATAATCCATACTGACAGCTCTGGATAGTACCAGCACATTTCTTGCTGGACTTGGTAATGCAAAGAACACAGTAAACAGCTTCACTTTTTCCTCAAAAATAAATAATTGACTATTAAAAACCTAACAGTCTTAAATAAGAACATCAGTAAGCACCACTGGCATAATGGGTAAGGCACTGTTCTCCTAAGCCAGTGGTTGTGGGTTTAAGTCCCCTCTGAGTTGGAAGTCATTACAGCAAGTGTCTCATCACTAGAGTTGATATTTTATCCTTGCTTCAACTGTAAAACAGTCTTGCAGTGTTTAGCTTGTAAAAAAATGACCACAGAAGCTAAAATATGACATTAATTATGATAACATTGTTGTTGTTGTTTTTTAAACCTTTTCTATCAGCGTGGACAGCTTATTCAAGTGCCATCTGGCATGCATGTTCCTTTGTTGCTCATCATTCATCACCAAAAATGATTTTCTTTTTCAATTCTTATGACTGTACTGATTGTATTGAATAAAATACACATCTAGCATAACCAATTAACGCTGCAAAGTACTCCAGTGGCGCAATTGGTCAGCACGTGGTACTTATAAGACAGTATCTGTTGAGCAATTTCGAGGTTGTGAGTTCAAGCCTCACCTGGAGCATATTTGTATTCTGTTTTTTTTTCCCTTTTCTTATGTCATTAGTTATTGATTATAAACTGCTACCTTAATATGTAATATGATATTACAAAGGATGGAAGAAAAAAAGAAAAAACACAAACATGATTGTGCATTTAAGTTGTCAGCACACATCTGCTTTGGTTCAAATGCACTGCATATCTTCCTTCAGTCAGCCAACAAAACAGCAATGGAAAAGATTAACATACTGTTGGTAAAGCAGTTGCATCAAATTGATTTTCTGCAATATAGCATGATAATCCATTCTGACAGCTCTGGATAGTACCAGCACATTTCTTGCTGGACTTGGTAATGCAAAGAACACAGTAAACAGCTTCACTTTTTCCTCAAAAATAAATAATTGACTATTAAAAACCTAACAGTCTTAAATAAGAACATCAGTAAGCACCACTGGCATAATGGATAAGTCACTGCCCTCCTAAGCCAGGGGGTCCAAGTCCCGTCTGAGTTGGAAGTCATTACAGCAAGTGTCTCTTCACTAGAGTTGATATTTTATCCTTCCTTCAACTGTACAACAGTCTTGCAGTGTTTAGCTTGTAAAAAATGACCACAGAAGCTAAAATATGACATTAATTATGATAACATTGTTGTTGTGGTTTTTTAAACATTTTCTAACACCGTGGACAGATTATTCAAGTGCCATCTGGCATGCATGTTCCTTTGTTGCTCATCATTCATCACCAAAAATGATTTTCTTTTTCAATTCTTATGACTGTACTGATTGTATTAAATAAAATCCACATCTAGCATAACCAACTAATGCTGCAAAGTGCTCCAGTGGCGCAATTGGTCAGCGCGCGGTACTTATAAGACAGTATCTGTTGAGCAATGCCGAAGTTGTGAGTTCAAGCCTCCCCTGGAGCAGCTTTGTATAATGTTTTTTTTTCCTTTTTTTATGTCATTAGTCATTGATTATAAACTGCTACCTTAATATTTAATATGATATTACAAAGGATGGAAGAAAGAAAGAAAAAACACAAACATGATTGTGCATTTAAGTTGTCAGCACACATCTGCTTTGGTTCAAATGCACTGCATATCTTCCTTCAGCCAGCCAACAAAACAGCAATGGAAAAGATTAACATACTGTGGGTAAAGCAGTTGCATCAAATTGATTTTCTGCAATATAGCATGATAATCCATACTGACAGCTCTGGATAGTACCAGCACATTTCTTGCTGGACTTGGTAATGCAAAGAACACAGTAAACAGCTTCACTTTTTTTCAAAAATAAATAATTGACTATTAAAAACCTATCAGTCTTAAATAAGGACATCAGTAAGCACCACTGGCATAATGGATAAGGCACTGTTATCCTAAGCCGGTGGTTGTGGGTTTAAGTCCTGTCTGAGTTGGAAGTCATTACAGCAAGTGTCTCATCACTAGAGTTGATATTTTATCCTTGCTTCAACTGTAAAACAGTCTTGCAGTGTTTAGCTTGTAAAAAATGACCACAGAAGCTAAAATATGACATTAATTATGATAACATTGTTGTTGTTGTTTTTTAAACCTTTTCTTTCACCGTGGACAGCTTATTCAAGTGCCATCTGGCATGCATGTTCCTTTGTTGCTCATCATTCATCACCAAAAATGATTTTCTTTTTCAATTCTTATGACTGTACTGATTGTATTGAATAAAATCCACATCTAGCATAACCAATTAATGCTGCAAAGTGCTCTAGTGGCGCAATTGGTCAGCACGCGGTACTTATAAGACAGTATCTGTTGAGCAATGCTGAGGTTGTGAGTTCAAGCCTCACCTGGAGCATCTTTGAATACTATTTTTTTTTCTTTTCTTATGTCATTAGTCATTGATTATAAACTGGTAGCCTTAATATTTAATATGATATTACAAAGGATGAAGGAAAGAAAGAAAACACACAAACATGATTGTGCATTTAAGTTGTCAGCACATATCTGCTTTGGTTCAAATGCACTGCATATCTTCCTTCAGTCAGCCAACAAAACAGCAATGGAAAAGAATAACATACTGTTGGTAAAGCAGTTGCATCAAATTGATTTTCTGCAATATAGCATGATAATCCATACTGACAGCTCTGGATAGTACCAGCACTTTTCTTGCTGGACTTGGTAATGCAAAGAACACAGTAAACAGCTTCAATTTTTCCCCAAAAATAAATAATTGACTATTAAAACCCTATCAGTCTTAAATAAGGACATCAGTAAGCACCATTGGCATAATGGATAAGGCACTGTTCTCCTAAGCCAGTGGTTGTGGGTTTAAGTCCCGTCTGAGTTGGAAGTCATTACAGCAAGTGTCTCACCACTAGAGTTGATATTTTATCCTTGCTTCAACTGTAAAACAGTCTTGCAGTGTTTAGCTTGTAAAAAATGACTACAGAAGCTAAAATATGACATTAATTATGATAACATTGTTGTTGTTGTGTTTTAAACCTTTTCTATCACAGTGGACAGCTTATTCAAGTGCCATCTGGCATGCATGTTCCTTTGTTGCTCATCATTCATCACCAAAAATTATTTTCTTTTTCAATTCTTATGACTGTACTGATTGTATTGAATAAAATCCACATCTAGCATAACCAATTAATGCTGCAAAGTGCTCCAGTGGCGCAATTGGTCAGCGCGCGGTACTTATAACACAGTATCTGTTGAGCAATGCCGAGGCTGTGAGTTCAAGCCTCACCTGGAGCAGCTTAGTAGAATGTTTTTTTTTCCTTTTTTTATGTCATTAGTCATTGATTATAAACTGCTACCTTAATGTTTAATATGATATTACAAAGGATGGAAGAAAGAAAGAAAAAACACAAACATGATTGTGCATTTAAGTTGTCAGCACACATCTGCTTTGGTTCAAATGCACTGCATATCTTCCTTCAGTCAGCCAACAAAACAGCAATGGAAAAGATTAACATACTGTTGGTAAAGCAGTTGCATCAAATTGATTTTCTGCAATATAGCATGATAATCCATACTGACAGCTCTGGATAGTACCAGCATATTTCTTGCTGGACTTGGTAATGCAAAGAACACAGTAAACAGCTTCACTTTTTCCTCAAAAATAAATAATTGACTATTATAAACCTAACAGTCTTAAATAAGAACATCAGTAAGCACCACTGGCATAATGGATAAGTCACTGCCCTCCTAAGACAGGGGGTCCAAGTTCCATATGGGGTGGAAGTCATTACAGCAAGTGTCTCATCACTAGAGTTGATATTTTATCCTTGCTTCGACTGTAAAACAGTCTTGCAGTGTTTAGCTTGCAAAAAATGACTACAGAAGCTAAAATATGACATTTATTATGATAACATTGTTGTTTTTTTTAAACATTTTCTATCACCGTGGACAGCTTATTTAAGTACCATCTGGCATGCATGTTCCTTTGTTGCTCATCATTCATCACCAAAAATGATTTTCCTTTTCAATTCTTATGACTGTACTGATTGTATTGGATAAAATCCACATCTAGCATAACCAAATAATGCTGCAAAGTGCTCCAGTGGCGCAATTGGTCAGCACGCGGTACTTATAAGACAGTATCTGTTGAGCAATGCCGAGGTTGTGAGTTCAAGCCTCACCTGGAGCAGCTTTGTATAATGTTTTTTTTTTCCTTTTTTTATGTCATTAGTCATTGAATATAAACTGCTACCTTAATGTTTAATATGATATTACAAAGGATGGAAGAAAGAAAGAAAAAACACAAACATGATTGTGCATTTAAGTTGTCAGCACACATCTGCTTTGGTTCAAATGCACTGCATATCTTCCTTCAGTCAGCCAACAAAACAGCAATGGAAAAGATTAACATACTGTTGGTAAAGCAGTTGCATCAAATTGATTTTCTGCAATATAGCATGATAATCCATACTGACAGCTCTGGATATTACCAGCACATTTCTTGCTGGACTTGGTAATGCAAAGAACACAGTAAACAGCTTCACTTTTTTTCAAAAATAAATAATTGACTATTAAAAACCTATCAGTCTTAAATAAGGACATCAGTAAGCACCACTGGCATAATGGATAAGGCACTGTTCTCCTAAGCCAGTGGTTGTGGGTTTAAGTCCCGTCTGAGTTGGAAGTCATTACAGCAAGTGTCTCATCACTAGAGTTGATATTTTATCCTTCCTTCAATTGTAAAACAGTCTTGCAGTGTTTAGCTTGTAAAAAATGACCACAGAAGCTAAAATATGAAATTTATTATGATAACATTGTTGTTGTTGTTTTTTAAACCTTTTCTATCACCGTGGACAGCTTATTAAAGTGCCATCTGGCATGCATGTTCCTTTGTTGCTCATCATTCATCACCGAAAATGATTTTCTTTTTCAATTCTTATGAATGTACTGATTGTATTGAATAAAATCCACATCTAGCATAACCAATTAATGCTGCAAAGTGCTCCAGTGGCACAATTGGTCAGCGCGCAAAACTTATAATGACAGTATCTGTTGAGCAATGCCAAAGTTGTGAGTTCAAGCCTCACCTGAAGCATCATTGTATACTGTTTTTTTTTTTCCTTTTCTTATGTCATTAGTCATTGATTATAAACTGCTACCTTAATATTTAATATGATATTACAAAGGATGGAAGAAAGAAAGAAAAACACAAACATGATTGTGCATTTAAGTTGTCAGCACACATCTGCTTTGGTTCAAATGCACTGCATATCTTCCTTCAGTCAGCCAACAAAACAGCAATGGAAAAGAATAACATACTGTTGGTAAAGCAGTTGCATCAAATTGATTTTCTGCAATATAGCATGATAATCCATACTGACAGCTCTGGATAGTACCAGCATATTTCTTGCTGGACTTGGTAATGCAAAGAACACAGTAAACAGCTTCACTTTTTCCTCAAAAATAAATAATTGACTATTAAAAACCTAACAGTCTTAAATAAGAACATCAGTAAGCACCACTGGCATAATGGATAAGTCACTGCCCTCCTAAGACAGGGGGTCCAAGTTCCATATGGGGTGGAAGTCATTACAGCAAGTGTCTCATCACTAGAGTTGATATTTTATCCTTGCTTCGACTGTAAAACAGTCTTGCAGTGTTTAGCTTGCAAAAAATGACCACAGAAGCAAAAATATGACATTTATTATAATAACATTGTTGTTGTTTTTTTTAAACATTTTCTATCACCGTGGACAGCTTATTTAAGTACCATCTGGCATGCATGTTCCTTTGTTGCTCATCATTCATCACCAAAAATGATTTTCTTTTTCAATTCTTATGACTGTACTGATTACATTGAATAAAATCCACATCTAGCATAACCAAAAAATGTTGCAAAGTTCTCCAGTGGCGCGATTGGTCAGCGCGCGGTACTTATAAGACAGTATCTGTTGAGCAAGGCCGAGGTTGTGAGTTCAAGCCTCACCTGGAGCATCTTTGTATACTGTTTTTTTTCCTTTTCTTATGTCATTAGTCATTGATTATAAACTGGTAGCCTTAATATTTAATATGATATTACAAAGGATGGAAGAAAGAAAGAAAACACACAAACATGATTGTGCATTTAAGTTGTCAGCACACATCTGCTTTGGTTCAAATGCACTGCATATCTTCCTTCAGTCAGCCAACAAAACAGCAATGGAAAAGAAAAACATACTGTTGGTAAAGCAGTTGCATCAAATTGATTTTCTGCAATATAGCATAATAATCCATACTGACAGCTCTGGATAGTACCAGCACATTTCTTGCTGGACTTGGTAATGCAAAGAACACAGTAAACAGCTTAATTTTTTCCCCAAAAATAAATAATTGACTATTAAAACCCTATCAGTCTTAAATAAGGACATCAGTAAGCACCACTGGCATAATGGATAAGGCACTGTTCTCCTAAGCCAGTGGTTGTGGGTTTAAGTCCAGTCTGAGTTGGAAGTCATTACAGCAAGTGTCTCATCAGTAGAGTTGATATTTTATCCTTCCTTCAACTGTAAAACAGTCTTGCAGTGTTAAGCTTGCAAAAAATGACCACAGAAGCTAAAATATGACATTTATTATGATAACATTGTTGTTGGTTTTTTTTTAAACATTTTCTATCACCGTGGACAGCTTATTTAAGTACCATCTGGCATGCATGTTCCTTTGTTGCTCATCATTCATCACCAAAAATGATTTTCTTTTTCAATTCTTATGACTGTACTGATTGCATTGAATAAAATCCACATCTAGCATAACCAGTCAATGATGCAAAGTGCTCCAGTGGTGCAATTGGTCAGCGCGCGGTACTTATAAGACAGTATCTGTTGAGCAATGCCGAGGTTGTGAGTTCAAGCCTCACCTGGAGCATCTTTGTCTACTGTTTTTTTTCCTTTTCTTATGTCATTAGTCATTGATTATAAACTGGTAGCCTTAATATTTAATATGATATTACAAAGGATGGAAGAAAGAAAGAAAACACACAAACATGATTGTGCATTTAAGTTGTCAGCACACATCTGCTTTGGTTCAAATGCGCTGCATATCTTCCTTCAGTCAGCCAACAAAACAGCAATGGAAAAGATTAACATACTGTTGGTAAAGCAGTTGCATCAAATTGATTTTCTGCAATATAGCATGATAATCCATACTGACAGCTCTGGATAGTACCAGCACATTTCTTGCTGGACTTGGTAATGCAAAGAACACAGTAAACAGCTTCACTTTTCCCTCAAAAATAAATAATTGACTATTAAAAACCTATCAGTCTTAAATATAGACATCAGTAAGCACCACTGGCATAATGGATATGGCACTGTTCTCCTAAGCCAGTGGTTGTGGGTTTAAGTCCAGTCTGAGTTGGAAGTAATTACAGCAAGTGTCTCATCACTAGAGTTGATATTTTATCCTTGCTTCAACTGTACAACAGTCTTGCAGTGTTTAGCTTGTAAAAAATGACCACAGAAGCTAAAATATGACATTAATTATGATCACATTGTTGTTGTTGTTTTTTAAACCTTTTCTATCACCGTGAACAGCTCATTCAAGTGCCATCTGGCATGCATGTTCCTTTGTTGCTCATCATTCATCACCAAAAATGATTTTCTTTTTCAATTCTTATGACTGTACTGATTGTATTGAATAAAATCCACATCTAGCATAACCAATTAATGCTGCAAAATACTCAAGTGGCACAATTGGTCAGCGCGCAGTACTTATAAAACAGTATCTGTTGAGCAATGCCGAGGTTGTGAGTTCAAGCCTCACCTGGAGCATCTTTGTATACTGTGTTTTTTTCCTTTTCTTATGTCATTAGTCATTGATTATAAACTGGTAGCCTTAATATTTAATATGATATTACAAAGGATGGAAGAAAGAAAGAAAACACACAAACATGATTGTGCATTTAAGTTGTCAGCACACATCTGCTTTGGTTCAAATGCACTGCATATCTTCCTTCAGTCAGCCAACAAAACAGCAATGGAAAAGAATAACATACTGTTGGTAAAGCAGTTGCATCAAATTGATTTTCTGCAATATAGCATGATAATCAATACTGACAGCTCTGGATAGTACCAGCACATTTCTTGCTGAACTTGGTAATGCAAAGAACACAGTAAACAGCTTCAATTTTTAAAAATAAATACATAATTGACTATTAAAACCCTATCAGTCTTAAATAAGGACATCAGTAAGCACCACTGGCATAATGGATAAGGCACTGTTCTCCTAAGCCAGTGGTTGTGGGTTTAAGTCCCGTATGAGTTGGAAGTCATTACAGCAAGTGTCTCATCACTAGAGTTGATATTTTATCCTTGCTTCAACTGTAAAACAGTCTTGCAGTGTTTAACTTGTAAAAAATGACCACAGAAGCTAAAATATGACATTAATTATGATAACATTGTTGTTGTTGTTGTCTTTTAAACCTTTTCTATCACAGTGGACAGCTTATTCAAGTGCCATCTGGCATGCATGTTCCTTTGTTGCTCATCATTCATCACCGAAAATGATTTTCTTTTTCAATTCTTATGACTGTACTGATTGTATTGAATAAAATCCACATCTAGCATAACCAAATAATGCTGAAAAGTGCTCCAGTGACGCAATTGGTCAGCGCGCGGTACTTATAAGACAGTATCTGTTGAGCAATGCCGAGGTTGTGAGTTCAAGCCTCACCTGGAGCATCTTTGTATACTGTTTTTTTTCCTTTTCTTATGTCATTAGTCATTGATTATAAACTGCTACCTTAATATTTAATATGATATTACAAAGGATGGAAGAAAGAAAGAAAAAACACAAACATGATTGTGCATTAAAGTTGTCAGCACACATCTACTTTGGTTCAAATGCACTGCATATCTTCCTTCAGTCAGCCAACAAAACAGCAATGGAAAAGATTAACATACTGTTGGTAAAGCAGTTGCATCAAATTGATTTTCTGCAATATAGCATGATAATCCATACTGACAGCTCTGGATAGTACCAGCACATTTCTTGCTGGACTTGGTAATGCAAAGAACACAGTAAACAGCTTCAATTTTAAAAAAAATAATAATAATTGACTATTAAAACCCTATCAGTCTTAAATAAGGACATCAGTAAGCACCACTGGCATAATGGATAAGGCACTGTTCTCCTAAGCCAGTGGTTGTGGGTTTAAGTCCCGTCTGAGTTGGAAGTCATTACAGCAAGTGGCTCATCACTATAGTTGATATTTTATCCTTGCTTTAACTGTAAAACAGTCTTGCAGTGTTTAGCTTGTAAAAAATGACCACAGAAGCTAAAATATGACATTAATTATGATAACATTGTTGTTGTTTTTTAAACCTTTTCTATCACAGTGGACAGCTTATTCAAGTGCCATCTGGCATGCATGTTACTTTGCTGCTCATCATTCATCACCAAAAATGATTTTCTTTTTCAATTCTTATGACTGTACTGATTGTATTGAATAAAATCCACATCTAGCATAACCAATTAATGCTGTAAAGTGCTCCAGTGGCGCAATTGGTCAGCGCTTGGTTCTTATAAGACAGTATCTGTTGAGCAATGCCAAGGTTGTGAGTTCAAGCCTCACCTGGAGCAGATTTGTATAATGTTTTTTTTTTCTTTTTTTATGTCATTAGTCATTGATTATAAACTCCTACCTTAATGTTTAATATGATATTACAAAGGATGGAAGAAAGAAATAAAAAACACAAACATGATTGTGCATTTAAGTTGTCAGCACACATCTGCTTTGGTTCAAATGCACTGCATATCTTCCTTCAGTCAGCCAACAAAACAGCAATGGAAAAGATTAACATACTGTTGGTAAAGCAGTTGCATCAAATTGATTTTCTGCAATATAGCATGATAATCCATACTGACAGCTCTGGATAGTACCAGCACATTTCTTGCTGGACTTGGTAATGCAAAGAACACAGTAAACAGCTTCACTTTTTTTCAAAAATAAATAATTGACTATTAAAAACCTATCAGTCTTAAATAAGGACATCAGTAAGCAACACTGGCATAATGGATAAGGCACTGTTCTCCTAAGCCAGTGGTTGTGGGTTTACGTCCCGTCTGAGTTGGAAGTCATTACAGCAAGTGTCTCATCACTAGAGTTGATATTTTATCCTTGCTTCAACTGTAAAACAGTCTTGCAGTGTTTAGCTTGTAAAAAGTGACCACAGAAGCTAAAATATGACATTAATTATGATAACATTGTTGTTGTTGTTTTTTAAACCTTTTCTATCACCGTGGACAGCTTATTCAAGTGCCATCTGGCATGCATGTTCCTTTGTTGCTCATCATTCATCACCAAAAATTATTTTCTTTTTCAATTCTTATGACTGTACTGATTGTATTGAATAAAATCCACATCTAGCATAACCAATTAATGCTGCAAAGAGCTCCAGTGGCGCAATTGGTCAGCACGCGGTACTTATAAGACAGTATCTGTTGAGCAATGCTGAGGTTGTGAGTTCAAGCATCATTGTATTCTTTTTTTTTACTTTTCTTATGTCATTAGTCATTGATTATAAACTGCTACCTTAATATTTAATATGATATTACAAAGGATGGAAGAAAGAAAGAAAAAACACAAACATGATTGTGCATTTAAGTTGTCAGCACACATCTGCTTTGGTTCAAATGCACTGCATATCTTCCTTCAGTCAGCCAACAAAACAGCAATGGAAAAGATTAACATACTGTTGGTAAAGCAGTTGCATCAAAGTGATTTTCTGCAATATAGCATGATAATCCATACTGACAGCTCTGGATAGTACCAGCATATTTCTTGCTGGACTTGGTAATGCAAAGAACACAGTAAACAGCTTCACTTTTTCCTCAAAAATAAATAATTGACTATTAAAAACCTAACAGTCTTAAATAAGAACATCAGTAAGCACCACTGGCATAATGGATAAGTCACTGCCCTCCTAAGACAGGGGGTCCAAGTTCCATATGGGGTGGAAGTCATTACAGCAAGTGTCTCATCACTAGAGTTGATATTTTATCCTTACTTCGACTGTAAAACAGTCTTGCAGTGTTTAGCTTGCAAAAAATGACCACGGAAGCTAAAATATGACATTTATTATGATAACATTGTTGTTGTTTTTTTTAAACATTTTCTATCACCGTGGACAGCTTATTTAAGTACCATCTGGCATGCATGTTCCTTTGTTGCTCATCATTCATCACCAAAAATGATTTTCTTTTTCAATTCTTATGTCTGTACTGATTGCATTGAATAAAATCCACATCTAGCATAACCAATTAATGCTGCAAAGTGCTCCAGTGGCTCAATTGGTCAGCGCGTGGTACTTATAAGACAGTATCTGTTGAGCAATGCCGAGGTTGTGAGTTCAAGTCTCACCTGGAGCAGCTTTGTATAATGTTTTTTTTTCCTTTTTTTATGTCATTAGTCATTGATTATAAACTGCTACCTTAATATTTAATATGATATTAGAAAGGATGGAAGAAAGAAAGAAAGAAAAAACACAAACATGATTGTGCATTTAAGTTGTCAGCACACATCTGCTTTGGTTCAAATGCACTGCATATCTTCCTTCAGTCAGCCAACAAAACAGCAATGGAAAAGATTAACATACTGTTGGTAAAGCAGTTGCATCATATTGATTTTCTGCAATATAGCATGATAATCCATACTGACAGCTCTGGATAGTACCAGCACATTTCTTGCTGGACGTGGTAATGGAAAGAACACAGTAAACAGCTTCACTTTTTTTCAAAAATAAATAATTGACTATTAAAAACCTACCAGTCTTAAATAAGGACATCAGTAAGCACCACTGGCATAATGGATAAGGCACTGTTTTCCTAAGCCAGTGGTTGTGGGTTTAAGTCCCGTCTGAGTTGGAAGTCATTACAGCAAGTGTCTCATCAGTAGAGTTGATATTTTATCCTTGCTTCAACTGTAAAACAGTCTTGCAGTGTTTAGCTTGTAAAAAGTGACCACAGAAGCTAAAATATGACATTAATTATGATAACATTGTTGTTGTTGTTTTTTAAACCTTTTCTATCACCGTGGACAGCTTATTCAAGTGCCATCTGGCATGCATGTTCCTTTTTGTTGCTCATCATTCATCACCAAAAATTATTTTCTTTTTCAATTCTTATGACTGTACTGATTGTATTGAATAAAATCCACATCTAGCATAACCAATTAATGCTGCAAAGAGCTCCAGTGGCGCAATTGGTCAGCACGCGGTACTTATAAGACAGTATCTGTTGAGCAATGCTGAGGTTGTGAGTTCAAGCATCATTGTATACTTTTTTTTTACTTTTCTTATGTCATTAGTCATTGATTATAAACTGCTACCTTAATATTTAATATGATATTACAAAGGATGGAAGAAAGAAAGAAAAAACACAAACATGATTGTGCATTTAAGTTGTCAGCACACATCTGCTTTGGTTCAAATGCACTGCATATCTTCCTTCAGTCAGCCAACAAAACAGCAATGGAAAAGATTAACATACTGTTGGTAAAGCAGTTGCATCAAAGTGATTTTCTGCAATATAGCATGATAATCCATACTGACAGCTCTGGATAGTACCAACATATTTCTTGCTGGACTTGGTAATGCAAAGAACACAGTAAACAGCTTCACTTTTTCCTCAAAAATAAATAATTGACTATTAAAAACCTAATAGTCTTAAATAAGAACATCAGTAAGCACCACTGGCATAATGGATAAGTCACTGCCCTCCTAAGACAGGGGGTCCAAGTTCCATATGGGGTGGAAGTCATTACAGCAAGTGTCTCATCACTAGAGTTGATATTTTATCCTTACTTCGACTGTAAAACAGTCTTGCAGTGTTTAGCTTGCAAAAAATGACCACGGAAGCTAAAATATGACATTTATTATGATAACATTGTTGTTGTTTTTTTTAAACATTTTCTATCACCGTGGACAGCTTATTTAAGTACCATCTGGCATGCATGTTCCTTTGTTGCTCATCATTCATCACCAAAAATGATTCTCTTTTTCAATTCTTATGACTGTACTGATTGCATTGAATAAAATCCACATCTAGCATAACCAATAAATGTTGCAAAGCGCTCCAGTGGCGCAATTGGTCAGCACGCGGTACTTATAAAACAGTATCTGTTGAGCAATGCCGAGGTTGTGAGTTCAAGCCTCACCTGGAGCATCTTTGAATACTGTTTTTTTTTCCTTTTCTTATGTCATTAGTCATTGATTATAAACTGGTAGCCTTAATATTTAATATGATATTACAAAGGATGGAAGAAAGAAAGAAAACACACAAACATGATTGTGCATTTAAGTTGTCAGCACACATCTGCTTTGGTTCAAATGCACTGCATATCTTCCTTCAGTCAGCCAACAAAACAGCAATGGAAAAGAATAACATACTGTTGGTAAAGCAGTTGCATCAAATTGATTTTCTGCAATATAGCATGATAATCCATACTGACAGCTCTGGATAGTACCAGCACATTTCTTGCTGGACTTGGTAATGCAAAGAACACAGTAAACAGCTTCACTTTTTTTCAAAAATAAATAATTGACTATTAAAACCCTATCAGTCTTAAATAAGGACTTCAGTAAGCACCACTGGCATAATGGATAAGGCACTGTTCTCCTAAGCCAGTGGTTGTGGGTTTAAGTCCCGTCTGAGTTGGAAGTCATTACAGCAAGTGTCTCATCACTAGAGTTGATATTTTATCCTTGCTTCAACTGTAAAACAGTCTTGCAGTGTTTAGCTTGTAAAAAAATGACCACAGAAGCTAAAATATGACATTAATTATGATAACATTGTTGTTGTTGTTTTTTAAACCTTTTCTATCACTGTGGACAGCTTATTCAAGTGCCATCTGGCATGCATGTTCCTTTGTTGCTCATCATTCATCACCAAAAATTATTTTCTTTTTCAATTCTTATGACTGTACTGATTGTATTGAATAAAATCCACATCTAGCATAACCAATTAACGCTGCAAAGTGCTCCAGTGGCGCAATTGGTCAGCGCGCGGTACTTATAAGACAGTATCTGTTGAGCAATGCCGAGGTTGTGAGTTCAAGCCTCACCTGGAGCAGCTTTGTATAATGCTTTTTTTTCCTTTTTTTATGTCATTAGTCATTGATTATAAACTGCTTCCTTAATATTTAATATGATATTACAAAGGATGGAAGAAAGAAAGAAAAAACACAAACATGATTGTGCATTTAAGTTGTCAGCACACATCTGCTTTGGTTCAAATGCACTGCATATCTTCCTTCAGTCAGCCAACAAAACAGCAATGGAAAAGATTAACATACTGTTGGTAAAGCAGTTGCATCAAATTGATTTTCTGCAATATAGCATGATAATCCATACTGACAGCTCTGGATAGTACCAGCACATTTCTTGCTGGACTTGGTAATGCAAAGAACACAGTAAACAGCTTCACTTTTTTTCAAAAATAAATAATTGACTATTAAAAACCTATCAGTCTTAAATAAGGACATCAGTAAGCACCACTGGCATAATGGATAAGGCACTGTTCTCCTAAGCCAGTGGTTGTGGGTTTAAGTCCCGTCTGAGTTGGAAGTCATTACAGCAAGTGTCTCATCACTAGAGTTGATATTTTATCCTTGCTTCAACTGTAAAACAGTCTTGCATTGTTTAGCTTGTAAAAAATGACCACAGAAGCTAAAATATGACATTTATTATGATAACATTTTTGTTGTTGTTTTTTAAACCTTTTCTATCACCGTGGACAGCTAATTCAAGTGCCATCTGGCATGCGTGTTCCTTTGTTGCTCATCATTCATCACCAAAAATTATTTTCTTTTTCAATTCTTATGAATGTACTGATTGTATTGAATAAAATCCACATCTAGCATAACCAATCAATGCTGCAAAGTGCTCCAGTGGCGCAATTGGTCAGCGCGCGAAACTTATAAGACAGTATCTGTTGAGCAATGCCAAGGTTGTGAGTTCAAGCCTCACCTGGAGCATCTTTGTATACTGTTTTTTTTTCCTTATCTTATGTCATTAGTCATTGATTATAAACTGCTACCTTAATATTTAATATGATATTACAAAGGATGGAAGAAAGAAAGAAAAAACACAAACATGATTGTGCATTTAACTTGTCAGCACACATCTGCTTTGGTTCAAATGCACTGCATATCTTCCTTCAGTCAGCCAACAAAACAGCAATGGAAAAGATTAACATACTGTTGGTAAAGCAGTTGCATCAAATTGATTTTCTGCAATATAGCATGATAATCCATACTGACAGCTCTGGATAGTACCAGCACATTTCTTGCTGGACTTGTAATGCAAAGAACACAGTAAACAGCTTCACTTTTTTTCAAAAATAAATAATTGACTATTAAAAACCTATCAGTCTTAAATAAGGACATCAGTAAGCAACACTGGCATAATAAATAAGGCACTGTTCTCCTAAGCCAGTGGTTGTGGGTTTAAGTCCCGTCTGAGTTGGAAGTCATTACAGCAAGTGTCTCATCACTAGAGTTGATATTTTATCCTTGCTTCAACTGTAAAACAGTCTTGCAGTGTTTAGCTTGTAAAAAATGACCACAGAAGCTAAAATATGACATGAATTATGATAACATTGTTGTTGTTGTTGCTTTTTAAACCTTTTCTATCACAGTGGACAGCTTATTCAAATGCAATCTGGCATGCATGTTCCTTTGTTGCTCATCATTCATCACCAAAAATGATTTTCTTTTTCAATTCTTAAGACTGTACTGATTGTATTGAATAAAATCCACATCTAGCATAACCAATTAATGCTGCAATGTGCTCCAGTGGCGCAAGTGGTCAGCGCGCGGTACTTATAAGACAGTATCTGTTGAGCAATGCCGAGGTTGTGAGTTCAAGCCTCACCTGGAGCATCTTTGTATACTGTTTTTTTCCTTTTCTTATGTCATTAGTCATTGATTATAAACTGCTACCTTAATATTTAATATGATATTACAAAGGATGGAAGAAAGAAAGAAAAAACACAAACATGATTGTGCATTTAACTTGTCAGCACACATCTGCTTTGGTTCAAATGCACTGCATATCTTCCTTCAGTCAGCCAACAAAACAGCAATGGAAAAGATTAACATACTGTTGGTAAAGCAGTTGCATCAAATTGATTTTCTGCAATATAGCATGATAATCCATACTGACAGCTCTGGATAGAACCAGCACATTTCTTGCTGGACTTGGTAATGCAAAGAACACAGTAAACAGCTTCACTTTTTCCTCAAAAATAAATAATTGACTATTAAAAACCTAACAGTCTTAAATAAGAACATCAGTAAGCACCACTGGCATAATGGATAAGTCACTGCCCTCCTAAGACAGGGGGTCCAAGTTCCATATGGGGTGGAAGTCATTACAGCAAGTGTCTCATCACTAGAGTTGATATTTTATCCTTGCTTCAACTGTAAAACAGTCTTGCAGAGTTTAGCTTGCAAAAAATGACCACAGAAGCTAAAATATGACATTTATTATGATAACATTGTTGTTGTTGTTTTTTTAAACCTTTTCTATCACAGTGGACAGCTTATTCAAGTGCCATCTGGCATGCATGTTCCTTTGTTGCTCATCATTCATCACCAAAAATGATTTTCTTTTTCAATTCTTATGACTGTACTGATTGCATTGAATAAAATCCACATCTAGCATAACCAATCAATGTTGCAAAGCGCTCCAGTGGCGCAATTGGTCAGCGCGCGGTACTTATAAGACAGTATCTGTTGAGCAATGCCGAGGTTGTGAGTTCAAGCCTCACCTGGAGTATCTTTGTATACTAATTTTTTTCCTTTTCTTATGTCATTAGTCATTGATTATAAACTTGTAGCCTTAATATTTAATATGATATTACAAAGGATGGAAGAAAGAAAGAAAAAACACAAACATGATTGTGCATTTAAGTTGTCAGCACACATCTGCTTTGGTTCAAATGCACTGCATATCTTCCTTCAGTCAGCCAACAAAACAGCAATGGAAAAGATTAACATACTGTTGGTAAAGCAGTTGCATCAAATTGATTTTCTGCAATATAGCATGATAATCCATACTGACAGCTCTGGATAGTACCAGCACATTTCTTGCTGGACTTGGTAATGCAAAGAACACAGTAAACAGCTTCACTTTTTTAAAAAAATAAATAATTGACTATTAAAAACCTAACAGTCTTAAATAAGGACATCAGTAAGCACCACTGGAATAATGGATAAGGCACTGTTCTCCTAAGCCAGTGGTTGTGGGTTTAAGTCCCATCTGAGTTGGAAGTCATTACAGCAAGTGTCTCATCACTAGAGTTGATATTTTATCCTTGCTTCAACTGTAAAACAGTATTGCAGTGTTTAGCTTGTAAAAAGTGACCACAGAAGCTAAAATATGACATTAATTATGATAAAATTGTTGTTGTTGTTTTTTAAACCTTTTCTATCACAGTGGACAGCTTATTCAAGTGCCATCTGGCATGCATGTTCCTTTGTTGCTCATCATTCATCACCAAAACTGATTTTTTTTTTCAATTCTTATGACTGTACTGATTGTATTAAATAAAATCCACATCTAGCATAACCAGACAATGCTGCAAAGTGCTCCAGTGGTGCAATTGGTCAGCGCGTGGTACTTATAAGACAGTATCTGTTGAGCAATGCTGAGGTTGTGAGTTCGAGCCTCACCTGGAGCTTCTTTGTATACTGTTTTTTTCCTTTTCTTATGTCATTAGTCATTGATTATAAACTGCTACCTTAATATTTAATATGATATTACAAAGGATGGAAGAAAGAAAGAAAAAACACAAACATGATAGTGCATTTAAGTTGTCAGCACACATCTGCTTTGGTTTAAATGCACTGCATATCTTCCTTCAGTCAGCCAACAAAACAGCAATGGAAAAGATTAACATACTGTTGGTAAAGCAGTTGCATCAAATTGATTTTCTGCAATATAGCATGATAATCCATACTGACAGCTCTGGATAATACCAGCACATTTCTTGCTGGACTTGGTAATGCAAAGAACACAGTAAAAAGCTTCATATTTTTAAAAAAAATAAATAATTGACTATTAAAAACCTATCAGTCTTAAATAAGGACATCAGTAAGCACCACTGGCATAATGGATAAGGCACTGTTCTCCTAAGCCAGTGGTTGTGGGTTTAAGTCCCGTCTGAGTTGGAAGTCATTACAGCAAGTGTCTCATCACTAGAGTTGATATTTTATCCTTGCTTCAACTGTAAAACAGTCTTGCAGTGTTTAGCTTGTAAAAAATGACCACAGAAGCTAAAATATGACATTAATTATGATAACATTGTTGTTTTTTAAACCTTTTTTATCACCGTGGACAGCTTATTCAAGTGCCATCTGGCATGCATGTTCCTTTGTTGCTCATCAGTCATCACCAAAAATGATTTTCTTTTTCAATTCTTATGACTGTACTGATTGTATTGAATAAAATCCACATCTAGCATAACCAAACAATGCTGCAAAGTGCTACAGTGGCGCAATTGGTCGGTGCGCGGTACTTATAAGACAGTATCTGTTGAGCAATGCTGAGGTTGTGAGTTCAAGCTTCACCTGGAGCATCTTTGTATACTGTTCTTTTTCCTTTTCTTATGTCATTAGTCATTGATTATAAACTGCTACCTTAATATTTAATATGATATTACAAAGGATGGAAGAAAGAAAGAAAAAACACAAACATGATTGTGCATTTAAGTTGTCAGCACACATCTGCTTTGGTTCAAATGCACTGCATATCTTCCTTCAGTCAGCCAACAAAACAGCAATGGAAAAGATTAACATACTGTTGGTAAAGCAGTTGCATCAAATTGATTTTCTGCTATATAGCATGATAATCCATACTGACAGCTCTGGATAGTACCAGCACATTTCTTGCTGGACTTGGTAATGCAAAGAACACAGTAAACAGCTTCACTTTTTTTCAAAAATAAATAATTGACTATTAAAAACCTAACAGTCTTAAATAAGAACATCAGTAAGCACCACTGGCATAATGGATAAGGCACTGTTCTCCTAAGACAGTGGTTGTGGGTTTAAGTCCCGCCTGAGTTGGAAGTCATTACAGCAAGTGTCTCATCACTAGAGTTGATATTTTATCCTTGCTTCAACTGTAAAACAGTCTTGCAGTGTTTAGCTTGTAAAAAATGACCACAGAAGCTAAAATATGACATTAATTATGATAACATTGTTGTTGTTGTTTTTAAAACCTTTTCTATCACCGTGGACAGCTTATTCAAGTGCCATCTGGCATGCATGTTCCTTTGTTGCTCATCATTCATCACCAAAAATGATTTTCTTTTTCAATTCTTATGACTGTACTGATTGTATTGAATAAAAACCACATCTAGCATAACCAATTAATGCTGCAAAGTGTTCCAGTGGCGTAATTGGTCAGCGCGCGGTTCTTATAAGACAGTGTCTGTTGAGCAATGCAGAGGTTGTGAGTTCAAGCCTCACCTGGAGCATCTTTTTATCCTGTTTTTTTTCCTTTTCTTATGTCATTAGTCATTGATTAAATTAATATTTAACATCTGCTTTGGTTCAAATGCACTGCATATCTTCCTTCAGTCAGCCAACAAAACAGCAATGGAAAAGATTAACATACTATTGGTAAAGCAGTTGCATCAAATTGATTTTCTGCAATATAGCATGATAATCCATACTGACAGCTCTGGATAGTACCAGCACATTTCTTGCTGGACTTGGTAATGCAAAGAACACAGTAAACAGCTTCACTTTTTTTCAAAAATAAATAATTGACTATTAAAAACCTATCAGTCTTAAATAAGGACATCAGTAAGCACCACTGGCATAATGGATAAGGCACTGTTCTCCTAAGCCAGTGGTTGTGGGTTTAAGTCCCGTCTGAGTTGGAAGTCATTACAGCAAGTGTCTCATCACTAGAGTTGATATTTTATCCTTGCTTTAACTGTAAAACAGTCTTGCAGTGTTTAGCTTGTAAAAAATGACCACAGAAGCTAAAATATGACATTAATTATGATAACATTGCTGTTTTTTAAACCTTTTTTATCACCGTGGACAGCTTATTCAAGTGCCATCTGGCATGCATGTTCCTTTGTTGCTCATCATTCATCACCAAAAATGATTTTCTTTTTCAATTCTTATGACTGTACTGATTGTATTGAATAAAATCCACATCTAGCATAACCAAACAGTTCTGCAAAGTGCTCCAGTGGTGCAATTGGTCAGCGTGTGGTACTTATAAGACAGTATCTGTTGAGCAATGCTGAGGTTGTGAGTTCAAGCCTCACCTGGAGCATCTTTGTATACTGTTTTTTTTCCTTTTCTTATGTCATTAGTCATTGATTATAAACTGCTACCTTAATATTTAATATGATATTACAAAGGATGGAAGAAAGAAAGAAAAAACACAAACATGATTGTGCATTTAAGTTGTCAGCACATATCTGCTTTGGTTCAAATGCACTGCATATCTTCCTTCAGTCAGCCAACAAAACAGCAATGGAAAAGATTAACATACTGTTGGTAAAGCAGTTGCATCAAATTGATTTTCTGCTATATAGCATGATAATCCAGACTGACAGCTCTGGATAGTACCAGCACATTTCTTGCTGGACTTGGTAATGCAAAGAACACAGTAAACAGCTTCACTTTTTCCTCAAAAATAAATAATTGACTATTAAAAACCTAACAGTCTTAAATAAGAACATTAGTAAGCACCACTGGCATAATGGATAATTCACTGCCCTCCTAAGCCAGGGGGTCCAAGTCCCATATGGGGTGAAAGTAATTACAGCAAGTGTCTCATCACTAGAGTTGATATTGTATCCTTGCTTCAACTGTAAAACAGTCTTGCAGTGTTTAGCTTGTAAAAAATGACCACAGAAGCTAAAATATGACATTAATTATGATAACATTGTTGTTGTTGTTTTTTAAACCTTTTCTATCACCATGGACAGCTTATTCAAGTGCCATCTGGCATGCATGTTCCTTTGTTGCTCATCATTCATCACCAAAAATGATTTTCTTTTTCAATTCTTATGACTGTACTGATTGTATTGAATAAAATCCACATCTAGCATAACCAATTAACGCTGCAAAGTGCTCTAGTGGCGCAATTGGTCAGCACGCGGTACTTATAAGACAGTATCTGTTGAGCAATGCAGAGGTTGTGAGTTCAAGCCTCACCTGGAGCATCTTTCTATCCATTTTTTTTTTACCTTTTCTTATGTCATTAGTCATTGATTAAATTAATATTTAACATCTGCTTTGGTTCAAATGCACTGCATATCTTCCTTCAGTCAGCCAACAAAACAGCAATGGAAAAGATTAACATACTGTTGGGAAAGCAGTTGCATCAAATTGATTTTCTGCAATATAGCATAATAATCCATACTGACAGCTCTGGATAGTACCAGCACATTTCTTGCTGGACTTGGTAATGCAAAGAACACAGTAAACAGCTTCACTTTTTTTCAAAAATAAATAATTGACTATTAAAAACCTATCAGTCTTACATAAGGACATCAGTAAGCACCACTGGCATAATGGATAAGGCACTGTTCTCCTAAGCCAGTGGTTGTGGGTTTAAGTCCTGTCTGAGTTGGAAGTCATTACAGCAAGTGACTCATCACTAGAGTTGATATTTTATCCTTGCTTCTACTGTAAAACAGTCTTGCAGTGTTTAGCTTGTAAAAAATGACCACAGAAGCTAAAATATGACATTAATTATGATAACATTGTTGTTGTTTTTTAAACCTTTTCTATCACCATGGACAGCTTATTCAAGTGCCATCTGGCATGCATGTTCCTTTGTTGCTCATCATTCATCACCAAAAATGATTTTCTTTTTCAATTCTTATGACTGTACTGATTGTATTGAATAAAAACCACATCTAGCATAACCAATTAATGCTGCAAAGTGTTCCAGTGGCGCAATTGGTCAGCGCGCGGTTCTTATAAGACAGTGTCTGTTGAGCAATGCAGAGGTTGTGAGTTCAAGCCTCACCTGGAGCATCTTTTTATCCTGTTTTTTTTCCTTTTCTTATGTCATTAGTCATTGATTAAATTAATATTTAACATCTGCTTTGGTTCAAATGCACTGCATATCTTCCTTCAGTCAGCCAACAAAACAGCAATGGAAAAGATTAACATACTATTGGTAAAGCAGTTGCATCAAATTGATTTTCTGCAATATAGCATGATAATCCATACTGACAGCTCTGGATAGTACCAGCACATTTCTTGCTGGACTTGGTAATGCAAAGAACACAGTAAACAGCTTCACTTTTTTTCAAAAATAAATAATTGACTATTAAAAACCTATCAGTCTTAAATAAGGACATCAGTAAGCACCACTGGCATAATGGATAAGGCACTGTTCTCCTAAGCCAGTGGTTGTGGGTTTAAGTCCCGTCTGAGTTGGAAGTCATTACAGCAAATGTCTCATCACTAGAGTTGATATTTTATCCTTGCTTTAACTGTAAAACAGTCTTGCAGTGTTTAGCTTGTAAAAAATGACCACAGAAGCTAAAATATGACATTAATTATGATAACATTGTTGTTGTTGTTTTTTAAACCTTTTCTATCACCATGGACAGCTTATTCAAGTGCCATCTGGCATGCATGTTCCTTTGTTGCTCATCATTCATCACCAAAAATGATTTTCTTTTTCAATTCTTATGACTGTACTGATTGTATTGAATAAAATCCACATCTAGCATAACCAATTAACACTGCAAAGTGCTCTAGTGGCGCAATTGGTCAGCACGCGGTACTTATAAGACAGTATCTGTTGAGCAATGCTGAGGTTGTGAGTTCAAGCCTCACCTGGAGCATCTTTCTATCCATTTTTTTTTTACCTTTTCTTATGTCATTAGTCATTGATTAAATTAATATTTAACATCTGCTTTGGTTCAAATGCACTGCATATCTTCCTTCAGTCAGCCAACAAAACAGCAATGGAAAAGATTAACATACTGTTGGGAAAGCAGTTGCATCAAATTGATTTTCTGCAATATAGCATGATAATCCATACTGACAGCTCTGGATAGTACCAGCACATTTCTTGCTGGACTTGGTAATGCAAAGAACACAGTAAACAGCTTCACTTTTTTTCAAAAATAAATAATTGACTATTAAAAACCTATCAGTCTTACATAAGGACATCAGTAAGCACCACTGGCATAATGGATAAGGCACTGTTCTCCTAAGCCAGTGGTTGTGGGTTTAAGTCCTGTCTGAGTTGGAAGTCATTACAGCAATTGTCTTATCACTTGAGTTGATATTTTATCCTTGCTTCAACTGTAAAACAGTCTTGCAGTGTTTAGCTTGTAAAAAATGACCACAGAAGCTAAAATATGTCATTAATTATGATAACATTGTTGTTGTTGTTGTTGTTGTTTTTTAAACCTTTTCTATCACCGTGGACAGCTTATTCAAGTGCCATCTGGCATGCATGTTTCTTTGTTGATCATCATTCATCACCAAAAATTATTTTCTTTTTCAATTCTTATGACTGTACTGATTGTATTGAATAAAATCCACATCTAGCATAACCAATTAATGCTGCAAAGTGCTCCAGTGGCGCAATTGGTCAGCGTGTGGAACTTATAAGACAGTATCTGTTGAGCAATGCCGAGGTTGTGAGTTCAAGCCTCACCTGGAGCATCTTTGTATACTGTTTTTTTTTCCTTTTCTTATGTCATTAGTCATTGATTATAAACTGCTACCTTAATATTTAATATGATATTACAAAGGATGGAAGAAAGAAAGAAAAAACACAAACATGATTGTGCATTTAAGTTGTCAGCACACATCTGCTTTGGTTCAAATGCACTGCATATCTTCCTTCAGTCAGCCAACAAAACAGCAATGGAAAAGATTAACATACTGTTGGTAAAGCAGTTGCATCAAATTGATTTTCTGCAATATAGCATGATAATCCATACTGACAGCTCTGGATAGTAACAGCACATTTATTGCTGGACTTGTTAATGCAAAGAACACAGTAAACAGCTTCACTTTTTCCTCAAAAATAAATAATTGACTATTAAAAACCTAACAGTCTTAAATAAGAACATCAGTAAGCACCACTGGCATAATGGATAAGTCACTGCCCTCCTAAGACAGGGGTCCAAGTTCCATATGGGGTGGAAGTCATTACAGCAAGTGTCTCATCACTAGAATTGATATTTTATCCTTGCTTCGACTGTAAAACAGTCTTGCAGTGTTTAGCTTGCAAAAAATGACCACAGAAGCTAAAATATGACATTTATTATGATAACATTGTTGTTGTTTTTTTTAAACATTTTCTATCACCGTGGACATCTTATTTAAGTACCATCTGGCATGCATGTTCCTTTGTTGCTCATCATTTATCACCAAAAATGATTTTCTTTTTCAATTCTTATGACTGTACTGATTGCATTGAATAAAATCCACATCTAGCATAACCAATCAATGTTGCAAAGCGCTCCAGTGGCGCAATTGGTCAGCGCGCGGTACTTATAAGACAGTATCCATTGAGCAATGCCGAGATTGTGAGTTCAAGCCTCACCTGGAGCATCTTTGTATACTGTTTTTTTTTCCTTTTCTTATGTCATTAGTCATTGATTATAAACTGCTACCTTAATATTTAATATGATATTACAAAGGATGGAAGAAAGAAAGAAAAAACACAAACATGATTGTGCATTTAAGTTGTCAGCACACATCTGCTTTGGTTCAAATGCACTGCATATCTTCCTTCAGTCAGCCAACAAAACAGCAATGGAAAAGAATAACATACTGTTGGTAAAGCAGTTGCATCAAATTGATTTTCTGCAATATAGCATGATAATCCATACTGACAGCTCTGGATAGTACCTGCACATTTCTTGCTGGACTTGGTAATGCAAAGAACACAGTAAACAGCTTCAATTTTTTTTCAAAAATAAATAATTGACTATTAAAAACCTATCAGTCTTAAATAAGGACATCAGTAAGCACCACTGGCATAATGGATAAGGCACTGTACTCCTAATCCAGTGGTTGTGGGTTTAAGTCCCGTCTGAGTTGGAAGTCATTACAGCAAGTGTCTCATTAGTAGAGTTGATATTTTATCCTTGCTTCAACTGTAAAACAGTCTTGCAGTGTTTAGCTTGTAAAAAGTGACCACAGAAGCTAAAATATGACATTAATTATGATAACATTGTTGTTGTTGTTTTTTAAACCTTTTCTATCACCGTGGACAGCTTATTCAAGTGCTTCTAGCATGCATGTTCCTTTGTTGCTCATCATTCATCACCGAAAATGATTTTCATTTTCAATTCTTATGGTTGTACTGATTGTATTGAATAAAATCCACATCTAGCATAACCAATTAACGCTGCAAAGTGCTCCAGTGGCGCAATTGGTAAGCGCGCGGTACTTATAAGACAGTATCTGTTGAGCAATGCTGAGGTTGTGAGTTCAAGCCTCACCTGGAGCATCTTTGTATACTGTTTTTTTCCTTTTCTTATGTCATTAGTCATTGATTATAAACTGCTACCTTAATATTTAATATGATATTACAAAGGATGGAAGAAAGAAAGAAAAAACACAAACATGATTGTGCATTTAACTTGTCAGCACACATCTGCTTTGGTTCAAATGCACTGCATATCTTCCTTCAGTCAGCCAACAAAACAGCAATGGAAAAGATTAACATACTGTTGGTAAAGCAGTTGCATCAAATTGATTTTCTGCAATATAGCATGATAATCCATACTGACAGCTCTGGATAGTACCAGCACATTTCTTGCTGGACTTGGTAATGCAAAGAACACAGTAAACAGCTTCACTTTTTCCTCAAAAATAAATAATTGACTATTAAAAACCTAACAGTCTTAAATAAGAACATCAGTAAGTACCACTGCCATAATGGATAAGTCACTGCCCTCGTAAGCCAGAGGGTCCAAGTCCTATATGGGGTGGAAGTCATTACAGCAAGTGTCTCATCACTACAGTTGATATTTTATCCTTGCTTCAACTGTAAAACAGTCTTGCATTGTTTAGCTTGTAAAAAATGACCACAGAAGCTAAAATATGACATTAATTATGATAACATTGTTGTTGTTGTTTTTTAAACCTTTTCTATCACCGTGGACAGCTTATTCAAGTGCCATCTGGCATGCATGTTCCTTTGTTGCTCATCATTCATTACCAAAAATGATTTTTTTTTCCCAATTCTTTTTTTTCCCAACAAAACAGCAATGGAAAAGATTAACATACTGTTGGTAAAGCAGTTGCATCAAATTGATTTTCTGCAATATAGCATGATAATCCATACTGACAGCTCTGGATAGTACCAGCACATTACTTGCTGGACTTGGTAATGCAAAGAACACAGTAAACAGCTTCATATTTTTTCAAAAAATAAATAATTGACTATTAAAAACCTATCAGTCTTAAATAAGGGCATCAGTAAGCACCACTGGCATAATGGATAAGGCACTGTTCTCCTAAGCCAGTGGTTGTGGGTTTAAGTCCCGTCTGAGTTGGAAGTCATTACAGCAAGTGTCTCATCGCTAGAGTTGATATTTTATCCTTGCTTCAACTGTAAAACAGTCTTGCAGTGTTTAGCTTGTAAAAAGTGACCACAGAAGCTAAAATATGACATTAATTATGATAACATTGTTGTTGTTGTTTTTTAAACCTTTTCTATCACTGTGGACAGCTTATTCAAGTGCCATCTGGCATGCATGTTCCTTTGTTGCTCATCATTCATCACCAAAAATTATTTTCTTTTTCAATTCTTATGACTGTACTGATTGTATTGAATAAAATCCACATCTAGCATAACCAATTAATGCTGCAAAGTGTTCCAGTGGCGCAATTGGTCAGCGCGCGGTTCTTATAAGACAGTGTCTGTTGAGCAATGCAGAGGTTGTGAGTTCAAGCCTCACCTGGAGCATCTTTTTATCCTGTTTTTTTTCCTTTTCTTATGTCATTAGTCATTGATTAAATTAATATTTAACATCTGCTTTGGTTCAAATGCACTGCATATCTTCCTTCAGTCAGCCAACAAAACAGCAATGGAAAAGATTAACATACTATTGGTAAAGCAGTTGCATCAAATTGATTTTCTGCAATATAGCATGATAATCCATACTGACAGCTCTGGATAGTACCAGCACATTTCTTGCTGGACTTGGTAATGCAAAGAACACAGTAAACAGCTTCACTTTTTTTCAAAAATAAATAATTGACTATTAAAAACCTATCAGTCTTAAATAAGGACATCAGTAAGCACCACTGGCATAATGGATAAGGCACTGTTCTCCTAAGCCAGTGGTTGTGGGTTTAAGTCCCGTCTGAGTTGGAAGTCATTACAGCAAATGTCTCATCACTAGAGTTGATATTTTATCCTTGCTTTAACTGTAAAACAGTCTTGCAGTGTTTAGCTTGTAAAAAATGACCACAGAAGCTAAAATATGACATTAATTATGATAACATTGTTGTTGTTGTTTTTTAAACCTTTTCTATCACCATGGACAGCTTATTCAAGTGCCATCTGGCATGCATGTTCCTTTGTTGCTCATCATTCATCACCAAAAATGATTTTCTTTTTCAATTCTTATGACTGTACTGATTGTATTGAATAAAATCCACATCTAGCATAACCAATTAACACTGCAAAGTGCTCTAGTGGCGCAATTGGTCAGCACGCGGTACTTATAAGACAGTATCTGTTGAGCAATGCTGAGGTTGTGAGTTCAAGCCTCACCTGGAGCATCTTTCTATCCATTTTTTTTTTACCTTTTCTTATGTCATTAGTCATTGATTAAATTAATATTTAACATCTGCTTTGGTTCAAATGCACTGCATATCTTCCTTCAGTCAGCCAACAAAACAGCAATGGAAAAGATTAACATACTGTTGGGAAAGCAGTTGCATCAAATTGATTTTCTGCAATATAGCATAATAATCCATACTGACAGCTCTGGATAGTACCAGCACATTTCTTGCTGGACTTGGTAATGCAAAGAACACAGTAAACAGCTTCACTTTTTTTCAAAAATAAATAATTGACTATTAAAAACCTATCAGTCTTACATAAGGACATCAGTAAGCACCACTGGCATAATGGATAAGGCACTGTTCTCCTAAGCCAGTGGTTGTGGGTTTAAGTCCTGTCTGAGTTGGAAGTCATTACAGCAATTGTCTTATCACTTGAGTTGATATTTTATCCTTGCTTCAACTGTAAAACAGTCTTGCAGTGTTTAGCTTGTAAAAAATGACCACAGAAGCTAAAATATGTCATTAATTATGATAACATTGTTGTTGTTGTTGTTGTTGTTTTTTAAACCTTTTCTATCACCGTGGACAGCTTATTCAAGTGCCATCTGGCATGCATGTTTCTTTGTTGATCATCATTCATCACCAAAAATTATTTTCTTTTTCAATTCTTATGACTGTACTGATTGTATTGAATAAAATCCACATCTAGCATAACCAATTAATGCTGCAAAGTGCTCCAGTGGCGCAATTGGTCAGCGTGCGGAACTTATAAGACAGTATCTGTTGAGCAATGCCGAGGTTGTGAGTTCAAGCCTCACCTGGAGCATCTTTGTATACTGTTTTTTTTTCCTTTTCTTATGTCATTAGTCATTGATTATAAACTGCTACCTTAATATTTAATATGATATTACAAAGGATGGAAGAAAGAAAGAAAAAACACAAACATGATTGTGCATTTAAGTTGTCAGCACACATCTGCTTTGGTTCAAATGCACTGCATATCTTCCTTCAGTCAGCCAACAAAACAGCAATGGAAAAGATTAACATACTGTTGGTAAAGCAGTTGCATCAAATTGATTTTCTGCAATATAGCATGATAATCCATACTGACAGCTCTGGATAGTAACAGCACATTTATTGCTGGACTTGTTAATGCAAAGAACACAGTAAACAGCTTCACTTTTTCCTCAAAAATAAATAATTGACTATTAAAAACCTAACAGTCTTAAATAAGAACATCAGTAAGCACCACTGGCATAATGGATAAGTCACTGCCCTCCTAAGACAGGGGTCCAAGTTCCATATGGGGTGGAAGTCATTACAGCAAGTGTCTCATCACTAGAATTGATATTTTATCCTTGCTTCGACTGTAAAACAGTCTTGCAGTGTTTAGCTTGCAAAAAATGACCACAGAAGCTAAAATATGACATTTATTATGATAACATTGTTGTTGTTTTTTTTAAACATTTTCTATCACCGTGGACATCTTATTTAAGTACCATCTGGCATGCATATTCCTTTGTTGCTCATCATTTATCACCAAAAATGATTTTCTTTTTCAATTCTTATGACTGTACTGATTGCATTGAATAAAATCCACATCTAGCATAACCAATCAATGTTGCAAAGCGCTCCAGTGGCGCAATTGGTCAGCGCGCGGTACTTATAAGACAGTATCCATTGAGCAATGCCGAGATTGTGAGTTCAAGCCTCACCTGGAGCATCTTTGTATACTGTTTTTTTTTCCTTTTCTTATGTCATTAGTCATTGATTATAAACTGCTACCTTAATATTTAATATGATATTACAAAGGATGGAAGAAAGAAAGAAAAAACACAAACATGATTGTGCATTTAAGTTGTCAGCACACATCTGCTTTGGTTCAAATGCACTGCATATCTTCCTTCAGTCAGCCAACAAAACAGCAATGGAAAAGAATAACATACTGTTGGTAAAGCAGTTGCATCAAATTGATTTTCTGCAATATAGCATGATAATCCATACTGACAGCTCTGGATAGTACCTGCACATTTCTTGCTGGACTTGGTAATGCAAAGAACACAGTAAACAGCTTCAATTTTTTTTCAAAAATAAATAATTGACTATTAAAAACCTATCAGTCTTAAATAAGGACATCAGTAAGCACCACTGGCATAATGGATAAGGCACTGTACTCCTAATCCAGTGGTTGTGGGTTTAAGTCCCGTCTGAGTTGGAAGTCATTACAGCAAGTGTCTCATTAGTAGAGTTGATATTTTATCCTTGCTTCAACTGTAAAACAGTCTTGCAGTGTTTAGCTTGTAAAAAGTGACCACAGAAGCTAAAATATGACATTAATTATGATAACATTGTTGTTGTTGTTTTTTAAACCTTTTCTATCACCGTGGACAGCTTATTCAAGTGCTTCTAGCATGCATGTTCCTTTGTTGCTCATCATTCATCACCGAAAATGATTTTCATTTTCAATTCTTATGGTTGTACTGATTGTATTGAATAAAATCCACATCTAGCATAACCAATTAACGCTGCAAAGTGCTCCAGTGGCGCAATTGGTAAGCGCGCGGTACTTATAAGACAGTATCTGTTGAGCAATGCTGAGGTTGTGAGTTCAAGCCTCACCTGGAGCATCTTTGTATACTGTTTTTTTCCTTTTCTTATGTCATTAGTCATTGATTATAAACTGCTACCTTAATATTTAATATGATATTACAAAGGATGGAAGAAAGAAAGAAAAAACACAAAATGATTGTGCATTTAACTTGTCAGCACACATCTGCTTTGGTTCAAATGCACTGCATATCTTCCTTCAGTCAGCCAACAAAACAGCAATGGAAAAGATTAACATACTGTTGGTAAAGCAGTTGCATCAAATTGATTTTCTGCAATATAGCATGATAATCCATACTGACAGCTCTGGATAGTACCAGCACATTTCTTGCTGGACTTGGTAATGCAAAGAACACAGTAAACAGCTTCACTTTTTCCTCAAAAATAAATAATTGACTATTAAAAACCTAACAGTCTTAAATAAGAACATCAGTAAGTACCACTGCCATAATGGATAAGTCACTGCCCTCGTAAGCCAGAGGGTCCAAGTCCTATATGGGGTGGAAGTCATTACAGCAAGTGTCTCATCACTACAGTTGATATTTTATCCTTGCTTCAACTGTAAAACAGTCTTGCATTGTTTAGCTTGTAAAAAATGACCACAGAAGCTAAAATATGACATTAATTATGATAACATTGTTGTTGTTGTTTTTTAAACCTTTTCTATCACCGTGGACAGCTTATTCAAGTGCCATCTGGCATGCATGTTCCTTTGTTGCTCATCATTCATTACCAAAAATGATTTTTTTTTCCCAATTCTTTTTTTTCCCAACAAAACAGCAATGGAAAAGATTAACATACTGTTGGTAAAGCAGTTGCATCAAATTGATTTTCTGCAATATAGCATGATAATCCATACTGACAGCTCTGGATAGTACCAGCACATTACTTGCTGGACTTGGTAATGCAAAGAACACAGTAAACAGCTTCATATTTTTTCAAAAAATAAATAATTGACTATTAAAAACCTATCAGTCTTAAATAAGGGCATCAGTAAGCACCACTGGCATAATGGATAAGGCACTGTTCTCCTAAGCCAGTGGTTGTGGGTTTAAGTCCCGTCTGAGTTGGAAGTCATTACAGCAAGTGTCTCATCGCTAGAGTTGATATTTTATCCTTGCTTCAACTGTAAAACAGTCTTGCAGTGTTTAGCTTGTAAAAAGTGACCACAGAAGCTAAAATATGACATTAATTATGATAACATTGTTGTTGTTGTTTTTTAAACCTTTTCTATCACTGTGGACAGCTTATTCAAGTGCCATCTGGCATGCATGTTCCTTTGTTGCTCATCATTCATCACCAAAAATTATTTTCTTTTTCAATTCTTATGACTGTACTGATTGTATTGAATAAAATCCACATCTAGCATAACCAATTAATGCTGCAAAGAGCTCCAGTGGCGCAATTGGTCAGCACGAGGTACTTATAAGACAGTATCTGTTGAGCAATGCCGAGGTTGTGAGTTCAAGCCTCACCTGGAGCATCTTTGTATACTGTTTTTTTTTCCTTTTCTTATGTCATTAGTCATTGATTATAAACTGCTACCTTAATATTTAATATGATATTACAAAGGATGGAAGAAAGAAAGAAAAAACACAAACATGATTGTGCATTTAAGTTGTCAGCACACATCTGCTTTGGTTCAAATGCACTGCATATCTTCCTTCAGTCAGCCAACAAAACAGCAATGGAAAAGAATAACATACTGTTGGTAAAGCAGTTGCATCAAATTGATTTTCTGCAATATAGCATGATAATCCATACTGACAGCTCTGGATAGTACCTGCACATTTCTTGCTGGACTTGGTAATGCAAAGAACACAGTAAACAGCTTCAATTTTTTTTCAAAAATAAATAATTGACTATTAAAAACCTATCAGTCTTAAATAAGGACATCAGTAAGCACCACTGGCATAATGGATAAGGCACTGTACTCCTAATCCAGTGGTTGTGGGTTTAAGTCCCGTCTGAGTTGGAAGTCATTACAGCAAGTGTCTCATCAGTAGAGTTGATATTTTATCCTTGCTTCAACTGTAAAACAGTCTTGCAGTGTTTAGCTTGTAAAAAGTGACCACAGAAGCTAAAATATGACATTAATTATGATAACATTGTTGTTGTTGTTTTTTAAACCTTTTCTATCACCGTGGACAGCTTATTCAAGTGCTTCTAGCATGCATGTTCCTTTGTTGCTCATCATTCATCACCGAAAATGATTTTCATTTTCAATTCTTATGGTTGTACTGATTGTATTGAATAAAATCCACATCTAGCATAACCAATTAACGCTGCAAAGTGCTCCAGTGGCGCAATTGGTAAGCGCGCGGTACTTATAAGACAGTATCTGTTGAGCAATGCTGAGGTTGTGAGTTCAAGCCTCACCTGGAGCATCTTTGTATACTGTTTTTTTCCTTTTCTTATGTCATTAGTCATTGATTATAAACTGCTACCTTAATATTTAATATGATATTACAAAGGATGGAAGAAAGAAAGAAAAAACACAAACATGATTGTGCATTTAACTTGTCAGCACACATCTGCTTTGGTTCAAATGCACTGCATATCTTCCTTCAGTCAGCCAACAAAACAGCAATGGAAAAGATTAACATACTGTTGGTAAAGCAGTTGCATCAAATTGATTTTCTGCAATATAGCATGATAATCCATACTGACAGCTCTGGATAGTACCAGCACATTTCTTGCTGGACTTGGTAATGCAAAGAACACAGTAAACAGCTTCACTTTTTCCTCAAAAATAAATAATTGACTATTAAAAACCTAACAGTCTTAAATAAGAACATCAGTAAGTACCACTGCCATAATGGATAAGTCACTGCCCTCGTAAGCCAGAGGGTCCAAGTCCTATATGGGGTGGAAGTCATTACAGCAAGTGTCTCATCACTACAGTTGATATTTTATCCTTGCTTCAACTGTAAAACAGTCTTGCATTGTTTAGCTTGTAAAAAATGACCACAGAAGCTAAAATATGACATTAATTATGATAACATTGTTGTTGTTGTTTTTTAAACCTTTTCTATTACCGTGGACAGCTTATTCAAGTGCCATCTGGCATGCATGTTCCTTTGTTGCTCATCATTCATTACCAAAAATGATTTTTTTTTCCCAATTCTTATGACTGTACTGATTGTATTAAATAAAATCCACATCTAGCATAACCAATCAATGCTGCAAAGTGCTCCAGTGGCGCAATTGGTCAGCGCGTGGTACTTATAAGACAGTATCTGTTGAGCAATGCTGAGGTTGTGAGTTCAAGCCTCAACTGGAGCAACTTTGTATACTGTTTTTTTCCTTTTCTTATGTCATTAGTCATTGATTATAAACTGCTACCTTAATATTTAATATGATATTACAAAGGATGGAAGAAAGAAAGAAAAAACACAAACATGTTAGTGCATTTAAGTTGTCAGCACACATCTGCTTTGGTTCAAATGCACTGCATATCTTCCTTCAGTCAGCCAACAAAACAGCAATGGAAAAGATTAACATACTGTTGGTAAAGCAGTTGCCTCAAATTGATTTTCTGCAATATAGCATGATAATCCATACTGACAGCTCTGGATAGTACCAGCACATTACTTGCTGGACTTGGTAATGCAAAGAACACAGTAAACAGCTTCATATTTTTTCAAAAAATAAATAATTGACTATTAAAAACCTATCAGTCTTAAATAAGGGCATCAGTAAGCACCACTGGCATAATGGATAAGGCACTGTTCTCCTAAGCCAGTGGTTGTGGGTTTAAGTCCCGTCTGAGTTGGAAGTCATTACAGCAAGTGTCTCATCGCTAGAGTTGATATTTTATCCTTGCTTCAACTGTAAAACAGTCTTGCAGTGTTTAGCTTGTAAAAAGTGACCACAGAAGCTAAAATATGACATTAATTATGATAACATTGTTGTTGTTGTTTTTTAAACCTTTTCTATCACCGTGGACAGCTTATTCAAGTGCCATCTGGCATGCATGTTCCTTTGTTGCTCATCATTCATCACCAAAAATTATTTTCTTTTTCAATTCTTATGACTGTACTGATTGTATTGAATAAAATCCACATCTAGCATAACCAATTAATGCTGCAAAGAGCTCCAGTGGCGCAATTGGTCAGCACGAGGTACTTATAAGACAGTATCTGTTGAGCAATGCCGAGGTTGTGAGTTCAAGCCTCACCTGGAGCATCTTTGTATACTGTTTTTTTTTCCTTTTCTTATGTCATTAGTCATTGATTATAAACTGCTACCTTAATATTTAATATGATATTACAAAGGATGGAAGAAAGAAAGAAAAAACACAAACGTGATTGTGCATTTAAGTTGTCAGCACACATCTGCTTTGGTTCAAATGCACTGCATATCTTCCTTCAGTCAGCCAACAAAACAGCAATGGAAAAGAATAACATACTGTTGGTAAAGCAGTTGCATCAAATTGATTTTCTGCAATATAGCATGATAATCCATACTGACAGCTCTGGATAGTACCTGCACATTTCTTGCTGGACTTGGTAATGCAAAGAACACAGTAAACAGCTTCAATTTTTTTTCAAAAATAAATAATTGACTATTAAAAACCTATCAGTCTTAAATAAGGACATCAGTAAGCACCACTGGCATAATGGATAAGGCACTGTACTCCTAATCCAGTGGTTGTGGGTTTAAGTCCTGTCTGAGTTGGAAGTCATTACAGCAAGTGTCTCATCAGTAGAGTTGATATTTTATCCTTGCTTCAACTGTAAAACAGTCTTGCAGTGTTTAGCTTGTAAAAAGTGACCACAGAAGCTAAAATATGACATTAATTATGATAACATTGTTGTTGTTGTTTTTTAAACCTTTTCTATCACCGTGGACAGCTTATTCAAGTGCTTCTAGCATGCATGTTCCTTTGTTGCTCATCATTCATCACCGAAAATGATTTTCATTTTCAATTCTTATGGTTGTACTGATTGTATTGAATAAAATCCACATCTAGCATAACCAATTAACGCTGCAAAGTGCTCCAGTGGCGCAATTGGTAAGCGCGCGGTACTTATAAGACAGTATCTGTTGAGCAATGCTGAGGTTGTGAGTTCAAGCCTCACCTGGAGCATCTTTGTATACTGTTTTTTTCCTTTTCTTATGTCATTAGTCATTGATTATAAACTGCTACCTTAATATTTAATATGATATTACAAAGGATGGAAGAAAGAAAGAAAAAACACAAACATGATTGTGCATTTAACTTGTCAGCACACATCTGCTTTGGTTCAAATGCACTGCATATCTTCCTTCAGTCAGCCAACAAAACAGCAATGGAAAAGATTAACATACTGTTGGTAAAGCAGTTGCATCAAATTGATTTTCTGCAATATAGCATGATAATCCATACTGACAGCTCTGGATAGTACCAGCACATTTCTTGCTGGACTTGGTAATGCAAAGAACACAGTAAACAGCTTCACTTTTTCCTCAAAAATAAATAATTGACTATTAAAAACCTAACAGTCTTAAATAAGAACATCAGTAAGTACCACTGCCATAATGGATAAGTCACTGCCCTCGTAAGCCAGAGGGTCCAAGTCCTATATGGGGTGGAAGTCATTACAGCAAGTGTCTCATCACTACAGTTGATATTTTATCCTTGCTTCAACTGTAAAACAGTCTTGCATTGTTTAGCTTGTAAAAAATGACCACAGAAGCTAAAATATGACATTAATTATGATAACATTGTTGTTGTTGTTTTTTAAACCTTTTCTATTACCGTGGACAGCTTATTCAAGTGCCATCTGGCATGCATGTTCCTTTGTTGCTCATCATTCATTACCAAAAATGATTTTTTTTTCCCAATTCTTATGACTGTACTGATTGTATTAAATAAAATCCACATCTAGCATAACCAATCAATGCTGCAAAGTGCTCCAGTGGCGCAATTGGTCAGCGCGTGGTACTTATAAGACAGTATCTGTTGAGCAATGCTGAGGTTGTGAGTTCAAGCCTCACCTGGAGCAACTTTGTATACTGTTTTTTTCCTTTTCTTATGTCATTAGTCATTGATTATAAACTGCTACCTTAATATTTAATATGATATTACAAAGGATGGAAGAAAGAAAGAAAAAACACAAACATGTTAGTGCATTTAAGTTGTCAGCACACATCTGCTTTGGTTCAAATGCACTGCATATCTTCCTTCAGTCAGCCAACAAAACAGCAATGGAAAAGATTAACATACTGTTGGTAAAGCAGTTGCCTCAAATTGATTTTCTGCAATATAGCATGATAATCCATACTGACAGCTCTGGATAGTACCAGCACATTACTTGCTGGACTTGGTAATGCAAAGAACACAGTAAACAGCTTCATATTTTTTCAAAAAATAAATAATTGACTATTAAAAACCTATCAGTCTTAAATAAGGGCATCAGTAAGCACCACTGGCATAATGGATAAGGCACTGTTCTCCTAAGCCAGTGGTTGTGGGTTTAAGTCCCGTCTGAGTTGGAAGTCATTACAGCAAGTGTCTCATCGCTAGAGTTGATATTTTATCCTTGCTTCAACTGTAAAACAGTCTTGCAGTGTTTAGCTTGTAAAAAGTGACCACAGAAGCTAAAATATGACATTAATTATGATAACATTGTTGTTGTTGTTTTTTAAACCTTTTCTATCACCGTGGACAGCTTATTCAAGTGCCATCTGGCATGCATGTTCCTTTGTTGCTCATCATTCATTACCAAAAATGATTTTTTTTTCCCAATTCTTATGACTGTACTGATTGTATTAAATAAAATCCACATCTAGCATAACCAATCAATGCTGCAAAGTGCTCCAGTGGCGCAATTGGTCAGCGCGTGGTACTTATAAGACAGTATCTGTTGAGCAATGCTGAGGTTGTGAGTTCAAGCCTCACCTGGAGCAACTTTGTATACTGTTTTTTTCCTTTTCTTATGTCATTAGTCATTGATTATAAACTGCTACCTTAATATTTAATATGATATTACAAAGGATGGAAGAAAGAAAGAAAAAACACAAACATGATAGTGCATTTAAGTTGTCAGCACACATCTGCTTTGGTTCAAATGCACTGCATATCTTCCTTCAGTCAGCCAACAAAACAGCAATGGAAAAGATTAACATACTGTTGGTAAAGCAGTTGCATCAAATTGATTTTCTGCAATATAGCATGATAATCCATACTGACAGCTCTGGATAGTACCAGCACATTTCTTGCTGGACTTGGTAATGCAAAGAACACAGTAAACAGCTTCACTTTTTCCTCAAAAATAAATAATTGACTATTAAAAACCTAACAGTCTTAAATAAGAACATCAGTAAGTACCACTGCCATAATGGATAAGTCACTGCCCTCGTAAGCCAGGGGGTCCAAGTCCTATATGGGGTGGAAGTCATTACAGCAAGTGTCTCATCACTAGAGTTGATATTTTATCCTTGCTTCAACTGTAAAACAGTCTTGCAGTGTTTAGCTTGTAAAAAATGACCACAGAAGCTAAAATATGACATTAATTATGATAACATTGTTGTTGTTTTTTAAACCTTTTCTATCACAGTGGACAGCTTATTCAAGTGCCATCTGGCATGCATGTTCCTTTGTTGCTCATCATTCATCACCAAAAATGATTTTCTTTTTCAATTCTTATGACTGTACTGATTGTATTGAATAAAATCCACATCTAGCATAACCAATTAATGCTGCAAAGAGCTCCAGTGGCGCAATTGGTCAGCGCGCGGTACTTATAAGACAGTATCTGTTGAGCAATGCCGAGGTTGTGAGTTCAAACCTCACCTGGAGCATCTTTGTATACTGTTTTTTTCCTTTTCTTATGTCATAAGTCATTGATTATAAACTGCTACCTTAATATTTAATATGATATTACAAAGGATGGAAGAAAGAAAGCAAAAACACAAACATGATTGTGCATTTAAGTTGTCAGCACACATCTGCTTTGGTTCAAATGCACTGCATATCTTCCTTCAGTCAGCCAACAAAACAGCAATGGAAAAGATTAACATACTATTGGTAAAGCAGTTGCATCAAATTGATTTTCTGCAATATAGCATGATAATCCATACTGACAGCTCTGAATAGTACCAGCACATTTCTTGCTGTACTTGGTAATGCAAAGAACACAGTAAACAGCTTCACTTTTTCCTCAAAAATAAATAATTGACTATTAAAAACCTAACAGTCTTAAATAAGAACATCAGTAAGCACCACTGGCATAATGGATAAGTCACTGCCCTCCTAAGACAGGGGGTCCAAGTTCCATATGGGGTGGAAGTCATTACAGCAAGTGTCTCATCACTAGAGTTGATATTTTATCCTTGCTTCAACTGTAAAACAGTCTTGCAGTGTTTAGCTTGCAAAAAATGACCACAGAAGCTAAAATATGACATTTATTATGATAACATTGTTGTTGTTTTTTTTAAACATTTTCTATCACTGTGGACAGCTTATTTAAGTACAATCTGGCATGCATGTTCCTTTGTTGCTCATCATTCATCACCAAAAATGATTTTTTTTTTTCAATTCTTATGACTGTACTGATTGCATTGAATAAAATCCACATCTAGCATAACCAAACAATGTTGCAAAGCGCTCCAGTGGCGCAATTGGTCAGCGCGCGGTACTTATAAGACAGTATCTGTTGAGCAATGCCGCGGTTGTGAGTTCAAGCCTCACCTGGAGAATCTTTGTATACTGTTTTTTTTCCTTATCTTATGTCATTAGTCATTGATTATAAACTGGTAGCCTTAATATTTAATATGATATTACAAAGGATGGAAGAAAGAAAGAAAACACACAAACATGATTGTGCATTTAAGTTGTCAGCACACATCTGCTTTGGTTCAAATGCACTGCATATCTTCCTTCAGTCAGCCAACAAAACAGCAATGGAAAAGAATAACATACTGTTGGTAAAGCAGTTGCATCAAATTGATTTTCTGCAATATAGCATGATAATCCATACTGACAGCTCTGAATAGTACCAGCACATTTCTTGCTGTACTTGGTAATGCAAAGAACACAGTAAACAGCTTCACATTTTCCTCAAAAATAAATAATTGACTATTAAAAACCTAACAGTCTTAAATAAGAACATCAGTAAGCACCACTGGCATAATGGATAAGTCACTGCCCTCCTAAGACAGGGGGTCCAAGTTCCATATGGGGTGGAAGTCATTACAGCAAGTGTCTCATCACTAGAGTTGATATGTTATCCTTGCTTCAACTGTAAAACAGTCTTGCAGTGTTTAGCTTGCAAAAAATGACCACAGAAGCTAAAATATGACATTTATTATGATAACATTGTTGTTGTTTTTTTTAAACATTTTCTATCACTGTGGACAGCTTATTTAAGTACAATCTGGCATGCATGTTCCTTTGTTGCTCATCATTCATCACCAAAAATGATTTTTTTTTCCAATTCTTATGACTGTACTGATTGCATTGAATAAAATCCACATCTAGCATAACCAAACAATGTTGCAAAGCGCTCCAGTGGCGCAATTGGTCAGCGCGCGGTACTTATAAGACAGTATCTGTTGAGCAATGCCGAGGTTGTGAGTTCAAGCCTCACCTGGAGAATCTTTGTATACTGTTTTTTTTCCTTATCTTATGTCATTGATTATAAACTGGTAGCCTTCATATTTAATATGATATTACAAAGGATGGAAGAAAGAAAGAAAACACACAAACATGATTGTGCATTTAAGTTGTCAGCACACATCTGCTTTGGTTCAAATGCACTGCATATCTTCCTTCAGTCAGCCAACAAAACAGCAATGGAAAAGAATAACATACTGTTGGTAAAGCAGTTGCATCAAATTGATTTTCTGCAATATAGCAAGATAATCCATACTGACAGCTCTGGATAGTACCAGCACATTTCTTGCTGGACTTGGTAATGCAAAGAACACAGTAAACAGCTTCAAATTTTTTTTTTAAATAAATAATTGACTATTAAAACCCTATCAGTCTTAAATAAGGACTTCAGTAAGCACCACTGGCATAATGGATAAGGCACTGTTCTCCTAAGCCAGTGGTTGTGGGTTTAAGTCCCGTCTGAGTTGGAAGTCATTACAGCAAGTGTCTCATCACTAGAGTTGATATTTTATCCTTGCTTCAACTGTAAAACAGTCTTGCAGTGTTTAGCTTGTAAAAAATGACCACAGAAGCTAAAATATGACATTTATTATGATAACATTGTTGTTGTTGTTTTTTAAACCTTTTCTATCACCGTGGACAGCTTATTCAAGTGCCATCTGGCATGCATGTTCTTTTGTTGCTCATCATTCATCACCAAAAATGATTTTCTTTTTCAATTCTTATGACTGTACTGATTGTATTGAATAAAATCCACATCTAGCATAACCAATTAATGCTGCAAAGTGCTCCAGTGGCGCAATTGGTCAGCGCGCGAAACTTATAAGACAGTATCTGTTGAGCAATGCCGAGGTTGTGAGTTCAAGCCTCACCTGGAGTATCTTTGTATACTGTTTTTTTTCCTTTTCTTATGTCATAAGTCATTGATTATAAACTGCTACCTTAATATTTAATATGATATTACAAAGGATGGAAGAAAGAAAGAAAAAACACAAACATGATTGTGCATTTAAGTTGTCAGCACACATCTGCTTTGGTTCAAATGCACTGCATATCTTCCTTCAGTCAGCCAACAAAACAGCAATGGAAAAGATTAACATACTGTTGGTAAAGCAGTTGCATCAAATTGATTTTCTGCAATATAGCATAATAATCCATACTGACAGCTCTGGATAGTACCAGCACATTTCTTGCTGGACTTGGTAATGCAAAGAACACAGTAAACAGCTTCACTTTTTTTCAAAAATAAATAATTGACTATTAAAAACCTATCAGTCTTAAATAAGGACATCAGTAAGAAACACTGGCATAATGGATAAGGCACTGTTCTCCTAAGCCAGTGGTTGTAAGTTTAAGTCCCTTCTGAGTTGGAAGTCATTACAGCAAGTGTCTCATCACTAGAGTTGATATTTTATCCTTGCTTCAACTGTAAAACAGTCTTGCAGTGTTTAGCTTGTAAAAAATGACCACAGAAGCTAAAATATGACATTAATTATGATAACATTGTTGTTGTTGTTTTTTAAACCTTTTCTACCACCGTGGACAGCTTATTCAAGTGCCATCTGGCATGCATGTTTCTTTGTTGCTCATCATTCATCACCAAAAATGATTTTCTTTTTCAATTCTTATGACTGTACTGATTGTATTAAATAAAATCCACATCTACCATAACCAATTAATGCTGCAAAGTGCTCCAGTGACTCAATTGGTCAGCGTGCGGTAGTTATAAGACAGTATCTGTTGAGCAATGCCGCGGTTGTGAGTTCAAGCCTCACCTGGAGCATCTTTGTATACTGTTTTTTTTTCCTTTTCTTATGTCATTAGTCATTGATTATAAACTGCTACCTTAATATTTAATATGATATTACAAAGGATGGAAGAAAGAAAGAAAAAACACAAACATGATTGTGCATTTAAGTTGTCAGCACACATCTGCTTTGGTTCAAATGCACTGCATATCTTCCTTCAGTCAGCCAACAAAACAGCAATGGAAAAGATTAACATACTGTTGGTAAAGCAGTTGCATCAAATTGATTTTCTGCAATATAGCATGATAATCCATACTGACAGCTCTGGATAGTACCAGCACATTTCTTGCTGGACTTGGTAATGCAAAGAACACAGTAAACAGCTTCACTTTTTCCTCAAAAATAAATAATTGACTATTAAAAACCTAACAGTCTTAAATAAGAACATCAGTAAGCACCACTGGCATAATGGATAAGTCACTGCCCTCCTAAGACAGGGGTCCAAGTTCCATATGGGGTGGAAGTCATTACAGCAAGTGTCTCATCACTAGAATTGATATTTTATCCTTGCTTCGACTGTAAAACAGTCTTGCAGTGTTTAGCTTGCAAAAAATTACCACAGAAGCTAAAATATGACATTTATTATGATAACATTGTTGTTGTTTTTTTTAAACATTTTCTATCACCGTGGACATCTTATTTAAGTACCATCTGGCATGCATGTTCCTTTGTTGCTCATCATTCATCACCAAAAATGATTTTCTTTTTCAATTCTTATGACTGTACTGATTGCATTGAATAAAATCCACATCTAGCATAACCAATCAATGTTACAAAGCGCTCCAGTGGCGCAATTGGTCAGCGCGCGGTACTTATAAGACAGAATCTGTTGAGCAATGCCGAGGTTGTAAGTTCAAGCCTCACCTGGAGAATCTTTGTATTCTGTTTTTTTTCCTTTTCTTATGTCATTAGTCATTGATTATAAACTGGTAGCCTTAATATTTAATATGATATTACAAAGGATGGAAGAAAGAAAGAAAACACACAAACATGACTGTGCATTTAAGTTGTCAGCACACATCTGCTTTGGTTCAAATGCACTGCATATCTTCCTTCAGTCAGCCAACAAAACAGCAATGGAAAAGAATAACATACTGTTGGTAAAGCAGTTGCATCAAATTGATTTTCTGCAATATAGCAAGATAATCCATACTGACAGCTCTGGATAGTACCAGCACATTTCTTGCTGGACTTGGTAATGCAAAGAACACAGTAAACAGCTTCAAAAAATTTTTTAAATAAATAATTGACTATTAAAACCCTATCAGTCTTAAATAAGAACTTCAGTAAGCACCACTGGCATAATGGATAAGGCACTGTTCTCCTAAACCAGTGGTTGTGGGTTTAAGTCCCGTCTGAGTTGGAAGTCATTACAGCAAGTGTCTCATCACTAGAGTTGATATTTTATCCTTGCTTCAACTGTAAAACAGTCTTGCAGTGTTTAGCTTGTAAAAAATTACCACAGAAGCTAAAATATGACATTAATTATGATAACATTGTTGTTGTTGTTGTTGTTTTTTAAACCTTTTCTATCACAGTGGACAGCTTATTCAAGTGCCATCTGGCATGCATGTTCCTTTGTTGCTCATCATTCATCACCAAAAATGATTTTTTTTTCCAATTCTTATGACTGTACTGATTGTATTAAATAAAATCCACATCTAGCATTACCAGTCAATGCTGCAAAGTACTCCAGTGGCGCAATTGGTCAGCTCGTGGTACTTATAAGACAGTATCTGTTGAGCAATGCCGAGGTTGTGAGTTCAAGCCTCACCTGGAGCATCTTTGTATACTGTTTTTTTCCTTTTCTTATGTCATTAGTCATTGATTATAAACTGCTACCTTAATATTTAATATGATATTACAAAGGATGGAAGAAAGAAAGAAAGAAAAAACACAAACATGATAGTGCATTTAAGTTGTCAGCACACATCTGCTTTGGTTCAAATGCACTGCATATCTTCCTTCAGTCAGCCAACAAAACAGCAATGGAAAAGATTAACATACTGTTGGTAAAGCAGTTGCATCAAATTGATTTTCTGCAATATAGCATGATAATCCATACTGACAGCTCTGGATAATACCAGCACATTTCTTGCTGGACTTGGTAATGCAAAGAACACAGTAAACAGCTTCATATTTTTTCAAAAAATAAATAATTGACTATTAAAAACCTATCAGTCTTAAATAAGGACATCAGTAAGCACCACTGGAATAATGAATAAGGCACTGTTCTCCTAAGCCAGTGGTTGTGGGTTTAAGTCCCATCTGAGTTGGAAGTCATTACAGCAAGTGTCTCATCACTAGAGTTGATATTTTATCCTTGCTTCAACTGTAAAACAGTCTTGCAGTGTTTAGCTTGTAAAAAGTGACCACAGAAGCTAAAATATGACATTAATTATGATAACATTGTTGTTGATGTTTTTTAAACCTTTTCTATCACTGTGGACAGCTTATTCAAGTGCCATCTGGCATGCATGTTCCTTTGTTGCTCATCATTCATCACCAAAAATGATTTTCTTTTTCAATTCTTATGACTGTACTGATTGTATTGAATAAAATCCACATCTAGCATAACCAATTAATGCTACAAAGAGCTCCAGTGGCACAATTGGTCAGCGCGCGGTACTTATAAGACAGTATCTGTTGAGCAATGCCGAGGTTGTGAGTTCAAGCCTCACCTGGAGCATCTTTGTATACTGTTTTTTTTCCTTTTCTTATGTCATAAGTCATTGATTATAAACTGCTACCTTAATATTTAATATGATATTACAAAGGATGGAAGAAAGAAAGAAAAAACACAGTGCATTTAAGTTGTCAGCACACATCTGCTTTGGTTCAAATGCACTGCATATCTTCCTTCAGTCAGCCAACAAAACAGCACTGGAAAAGATTAACATACTGTTGGTAAAGCAGTTGCATCAAATTGATTTTCTGCAATATAGCATGATAATCCATACTGACAGCTCTGGATAGTACCAGCACATTTCTTGCTGGACTTGGTAATGCAAAGAACACAGTAAACAGCTTCATATTTTTTCAAAAAATAAATAATTGACTATTAAAAACCTATCAGTCTTAAATAAGGACATCAGTAAGCATCACTGGCATAATGGATAAGGCACTGTTCTCCTAAGCCAGTGGTTGTGGGTTTAAGTCCCGTCTGAGTTGGAAGTCATTATAGCAAGTGTCTCATCAGTAGAGTTGATATTTTATCCTTGCTTCAACTGTAAAACAGTCTTGCAGTGTTTAGCTTGTAAAAAGTGACCACAGAAGCTAAAATATGACATTAATTATGATAACATTGTTGTTGTTGTTTTTTAAACCTTTTCTATCACTGTGGACAGCTTATTCAAGTGCCATCTGGCATGCATGTTCCTTTGTTGCTCATCATTCATCACCAAAAATGATTTTCTTTTTCAATTCTTATGACTGTACTGATTGTATTGAATAAAATCCACATCTAGCATTACCACTTAATGCTGCAAAGTGCTCCAGTGGCGCAATTGGTCAGCGCGCGGTACTTATAAGACAGTATCTGTTGAGCAATGCCGAGGTTGTGAGTTCAAGCCTCACCTGGAGCATCTTTGTATACTGTTTTTTTTCCTTTTCTTATGTCATTAGTCATTGATTATAAACTGCTACCTTAATATTTAATATGATATTACAAAGGATGGAAGAAAGAAAGAAAAAACGCAAACATGATTGTGCATTTAAGTTGTCAGCACACATCTGCTTTGGTTCAAATGCACTGCATATCTTCCTTCAGTCAGCAAACAAAACAGCAATGGAAAAGATTAACATGCTGTTGGTAAAGCAGTAGCATCAAATTGATTTTCTGCAATATAGCATGATAATCCATACTGACAGCTCTGGATAGTACCAGCACATTTCTTGCTGGACTTGGTAATGCAAAGAACACAGTAAACAGCTTAAATTTTTTTCAAAAATAAATAATTGACTATTAAAAACCTAACAGTCTTAAATAAGGACATCAGTAAGCACCACTGGCATAATGGATAAGGCACTGTTCTCCTAAGCCAGTGGTTGTGGGTTTAAGTCCCGTCTGAGTTGGAAGTCATTACAGCAAGTGTCTCATCAGTAGAGTTGATATTTTATCCTTGCTTCAACTGTAAAACAGTCTTGCAGTGTTTAGCTTGTAAAAAGTGACCACAGAAGCTAAAATATGACATTAATTATGATAACATTGTTGTTGTTGTTGTTGTTGTTTTTTAAACCTTTTCTATCACCGTGGACAGCTTATTCAAGTGCCATCTGGCATGCATGTTCCTTTGTTGCTCATCATTCATCACCAAAAATGATTTTCTTTTTCAATTCTTATGACTGTACTGATTGTATTGAATAAAATCCACATCTAGCATAACCAATTAATGCTGCAAAGAGCTCCAGTGGCGCAATTGGTCAGCGCACGGTACTTATAAGACAGTATCTGTTGAGCAATGCCGAGGTTGTGAGTTCAAGCCTCACCTGGAGGTTTTACTGGTTTTTTTCCTTTTCTTATGTCATTAGTCATTGATTATAAACTGCTACCTTAATATTTAATATGATATTACAAAGGATGGAAGAAAGAAAGAAAACACACAAGCATGATTGAGCATTTAAGTTGTCAGCACACATCTGCTTTGGTTCAAATGCACTGCATATCTTCCTTCAGTCAGCCAACAAAACAGCAATGGAAAAGATTAACATACTGTTGGTAAAGCAGTTGCATCAAATTGATTTTCTGCAATATAGCATGATAATCCATACTGACAGCTCTGGATAGTACCAGCACATTTCTTGCTGGACTTGGTAATGCAAAGAACACAGTAAACAGCTTCACTTTTTTTCAAAAATAAATAATTGACTATTAAAAACCTATCAGTCTTAAATAAGGACATCAGTAAGCACCACTGGCATAATGGATAAGGCACTGTTCTCCTAAGCCAGTGTTTGTGGGTTTAAGTCCCGTCTGAGTTGGAAGTCATTACAGCAAGTGTCTCATCACTAGAGTTGATATTTTATCTTTGCTTCAACTGTAAAACAGTCTTGCAGTGTTTAGCTTGTAAAAAATGACCACATAAGCTAAAATATGACATTTATTATGATAACATTGTTGTTGTTGTTTTTTAAACCTTTTCTATCACCGTGGACAGCTTATTCAAGTGCCATCTGGCATGCATGTTCCTTTGTTGCTCATCATTCATCACTGAAAATGATTTTCTTTTTCAATTCTTATGAATGTACTGATTGTATTGAATAAAATCCACATCTAGCATAACCAATTAATGCTGCAAAATGCTCCAGTGGCGCAATTGGTCAGCGCGCAAAACTTATAAGACAGTATCTGTTGAGCAATGCCAAGGTTGTGAGTTCAAGCCTCACTTGGAGCATCTTTGTGTACCGTTTTTTTTTTCCTTTACTTATGTCATTAGTCATTGATTATAAACTGCTACCTTAATATTTAATATGATATTACAAAGGATGGAAGAAAGAAAGAAAAAACACAAACATGATTGTGCATTTAAGTTGTCAGCACACATCTGCTTTGGTTCAAATGCACTGCATATCTTCCTTCAGTCAGCCAACAAAACAGCAATGGAAAAGATTAACATACTGTTGGTAAAGCAGTTGCATCAAATTGATTTTCTGCAATATAGCATGATAATCCATACTGACAGCTCTGGATAGTACCAGCACATTTCTTGCTGGACTTGGTAATGCAAAGAACACAGTAAACAGCTTCACTTTTTCCTCAAAAATAAATAATTGACTATTAAAAACCTAACAGTCTTAAATAAGACTGGCATAATGGATAAGTCACTGCCCTCCTAAGACAGGGGTCCAAGTTCCATATGGGGTGGAAGTCATTACAGCAAGTGTCTCATCACTAGAATTGATATTTTATCCTTGCTTCGACTGTAAAACAGTCTTGCAGTGTTTATCTTGCAAAAAATGACCACAGAAGCTAAAATATGACATTTATTATGATAACATTGTTGTTGTTTTTTTTAAACATTTTCTATCACCGTGGACATCTTATTTAAGTACCATCTGGCATGCATGTTCCTTTGTTGCTCATCATTCATCACCAAAAATGATTTTCTTTTTCAATTCTTATGACTGTACTGATTGCATTGAATAAAATCCACATCTAGCATAACCAACCAATGTTGCAAAGCGCTCCAGTGGCGCAATTGGTCAGCGCGCGGTACTTATAAGACAGTATCTGTTGAACAATGCCAAGGTTGTGAGTTCAAGCCTCACCTGGAGAATCTTTGTATACTGTTTTTTTTCCTTTTCTTATGTCATTAGTCATTGATTATAAACTGGTAGCCTTAATATTTAACATGATATTACAAAGGATGGAAGAAAGAAAGAAAACACACAAACATGATTGTGCATTTAAGTTGTCAGCACACATCTGCTTTGGTTCAAATGCACTGCATATCTTCCTTCAGTCAGCCAACAAAACAGCAATGGAAAAGAATAACATACTGTTGGTAAAGCAGTTGCATCAAATTGATTTTCTGCAATATAGCAAGATAATCCATACTGACAGCTCTGGATAGTACCAGCACATTTCTTGCTGGACTTGGTAATGCAAAGAACACAGTAAACAGCTTCACTTTTTAAAATAAATAAATAATTGACTATTAAAAACCTAACAGTCTTAAATAAGGACATCAGTAAGCACCACTGGAATAATGGATAAGGCACTGCTCTCCTAAGCCAGTGGTTGTGGGTTTAAGTCCCTTCTGAGTTGGAAGTCATTACAGCAAGTGTCTCATCACTAGAGTTGATATTTTATCCTTGCTTCAACTGTAAAACAGTATTGCAGTGTTTAGCTTGTAAAAAGTGACCACAGAAGCTAAAATATGACATTAATTATGATAAAATTGTTGTTGTTGTTTTTTAAACCTTTTCTATCACAGTGGACAGCTTATTCAAGTGCCATCTGGCATGCATGTTCCTTTGTTGCTCATCATTCATCACCAAAAATGATTTTCTTTTTCAATTCTTATGACTGTACTGATTGCATTGAATAAAATCCACATCTAGCATAACCAACCAATGTTGCAAAGCGCTCCAGTGGCGCAATTGGTCAGCGCGCGGTACTTATAAGACAGTATCTGTTGAACAATGCCAAGGTTGTGAGTTCAAGCCTCACCTGGAGAATCTTTGTATACTGTTTTTTTTCCTTTTCTTATGTCATTAGTCATTGATTATAAACTGGTAGCCTTAATATTTAATATGATATTACAAAGGATGGAAGAAAGAAAGAAAACACACAAACATGATTGTGCATTGAAGTTGTCAGCACACATCTGCTTTGGTTCAAATGCACTGCATATCTTCCTTCAGTCAGCCAACAAAACAGCAATGGAAAAGAATAACATACTGTTGGTAAAGCAGTTGCATCAAATTCATTTTCTGCAATATAGCAAGATAATCCATACTGACAGCTCTGGATAGTACCAGCACATTTCTTGCTGGACTTGGTAATGCAAAGAACACAGTAAACAGCTTCACTTTTTTAAAAAAATAAATAATTGACTATTAAAAACCTAACAGTCTTAAATAAGGACATCAGTAAGCACCACTGGAATAATGGATAAGGCACTGTTCTCCTAAGCCAGTGGTTGTGGGTTTAAGTCCCATCTGAGTTGGAAGTCATTACAGCAAGTGTCTCATCACTAGAGTTGATATTTTATCCTTGCTTCAACTGTAAAACAGTATTGCAGTGTTTAGCTTGTAAAAAGTGACCACAGAAGCTAAAATATGACATTAATTATGATAAAATTGTTGTTGTTGTTTTTTAAACCTTTTCTATCACAGTGGACAGCTTATTCAAGTGCCATCTGGCATGCATGTTCCTTTGTTGCTCATCATTCATCACCAAAACTGATTTTTTTTTTCAATTCTTATGACTGTACTGATTGTATTAAATAAAATCCACATCTAGCATAACCAGACAATGCTGCAAAGTGCTCCAGTGGCGCAATTGGTCAGCGCGTGGTACTTATAAGACAGTATCTGTTGAGCAATGCTGAGGTTGTGAGTTCGAGCCTCACCTGGAGCTTCTTTGTATACTGTTTTTTTCCTTTTCTTATGTCATTAGTCATTGATTATAAACTGCTACCTTAATATTTAATATGATATTACAAAGGATGGAAGAAAGAAAGAAAAAACACAAACATGATAGTGCATTTAAGTTGTCAGCACACATCTGCTTTGGTTTAAATGCACTGCATATCTTCCTTCAGTCAGCCAACAAAACAGCAATGGAAAAGATTAACATACTGTTGGTAAAGCAGTTGCATCAAATTGATTTTCTGCAATATAGCATGATAATCCATACTGACAGCTCTGGATAATACCAGCACATTTCTTGCTGGACTTGGTAATGCAAAGAACACAGTAAACAGCTTCATATTTTTTCAAAAAATAAATAATTGACTATTAAAAACCTATCAGTCTTAAATAAGGACATCAGTAAGCACCACTGGCATAATGGATAAGGCACTGTTCTCCTAAGCCAGTGGTTGTGGGTTTAAGTCCCGTCTGAGTTGGAAGTCATTATAGCAAGTGTCTCATCAGTAGAGTTGATATTTTATCCTTGCTTCAACTGTAAAACAGTCTTGCAGTGTTTAGCTTGTAAAAAGTGACCACAGAAGCTAAAATATGACATTAATTATGATAACATTGTTGTTGTTGTTTTTTAAACCTTTTCTATCACTGTGGACAGCTTATTCAAGTGCCATCTGGCATGCATGTTCCTTTGTTGCTCATCATTCATCACCAAAAATGATTTTCTTTTTCAATTCTTATGACTGTACTGATTGTATTGAATAAAATCCACATCTAGCATTACCACTTAATGCTGCAAAGTGCTCCAGTGGCGCAATTGGTCAGCGCGCGGTACTTATAAGACAGTATCTGTTGAGCAATGCCGAGGTTGTGAGTTCAAGCCTCACCTGGAGCATCTTTGTATACTGTTTTTTTTCCTTTTCTTATGTCATTAGTCATTGATTATAAACTGCTACCTTAATATTTAATATGATATTACAAAGGATGGAAGAAAGAAAGAAAAAACGCAAACATGATTGTGCATTTAAGTTGTCAGCACACATCTGCTTTGGTTCAAATGCACTGCATATCTTCCTTCAGTCAGCAAACAAAACAGCAATGGAAAAGATTAACATGCTGTTGGTAAAGCAGTAGCATCAAATTGATTTTCTGCAATATAGCATGATAATCCATACTGACAGCTCTGGATAGTACCAGCACATTTCTTGCTGGACTTGGTAATGCAAAGAACACAGTAAACAGCTTAAATTTTTTTCAAAAATAAATAATTGACTATTAAAAACCTAACAGTCTTAAATAAGGACATCAGTAAGCACCACTGGCATAATGGATAAGGCACTGTTCTCCTAAGCCAGTGGTTGTGGGTTTAAGTCCCGTCTGAGTTGGAAGTCATTACAGCAAGTGTCTCATCAGTAGAGTTGATATTTTATCCTTGCTTCAACTGTAAAACAGTCTTGCAGTGTTTAGCTTGTAAAAAGTGACCACAGAAGCTAAAATATGACATTAATTATGATAACATTGTTGTTGTTGTTGTTGTTGTTTTTTAAACCTTTTCTATCACCGTGGACAGCTTATTCAAGTGCCATCTGGCATGCATGTTCCTTTGTTGCTCATCATTCATCACCAAAAATGATTTTCTTTTTCAATTCTTATGACTGTACTGATTGTATTGAATAAAATCCACATCTAGCATAACCAATTAATGCTGCAAAGAGCTCCAGTGGCGCAATTGGTCAGCGCACGGTACTTATAAGACAGTATCTGTTGAGCAATGCCGAGGTTGTGAGTTCAAGTCTCACCTGGAGGTTTTACTGGTTTTTTTCCTTTTCTTATGTCATTAGTCATTGATTATAAACTGCTACCTTAATATTTAATATGATATTACAAAGGATGGAAGAAAGAAAGAAAACACACAAGCATGATTGAGCATTTAAGTTGTCAGCACACATCTGCTTTGGTTCAAATGCACTGCATATCTTCCTTCAGTCAGCCAACAAAACAGCAATGGAAAAGATTAACATACTGTTGGTAAAGCAGTTGCATCAAATTGATTTTCTGCAATATAGCATGATAATCCATACTGACAGCTCTGGATAGTACCAGCACATTTCTTGCTGGACTTGGTAATGCAAAGAACACAGTAAACAGCTTCACTTTTTTTCAAAAATAAATAATTGACTATTAAAAACCTATCAGTCTTAAATAAGGACATCAGTAAGCACCACTGGCATAATGGATAAGGCACTGTTCTCCTAAGCCAGTGTTTGTGGGTTTAAGTCCCGTCTGAGTTGGAAGTCATTACAGCAAGTGTCTCATCACTAGAGTTGATATTTTATCTTTGCTTCAACTGTAAAACAGTCTTGCAGTGTTTAGCTTGTAAAAAATGACCACATAAGCTAAAATATGACATTTATTATGATAACATTGTTGTTGTTGTTTTTTAAACCTTTTCTATCACCGTGGACAGCTTATTCAAGTGCCATCTGGCATGCATGTTCCTTTGTTGCTCATCATTCATCACTGAAAATGATTTTCTTTTTCAATTCTTATGAATGTACTGATTGTATTGAATAAAATCCACATCTAGCATAACCAATTAATGCTGCAAAATGCTCCAGTGGCGCAATTGGTCAGCGCGCAAAACTTATAAGACAGTATCTGTTGAGCAATGCCAAGGTTGTGAGTTCAAGCCTCACTTGGAGCATCTTTGTGTACTGTTTTTTTTTTCCTTTACTTATGTCATTAGTCATTGATTATAAACTGCTACCTTAATATTTAATATGATATTACAAAGGATGGAAGAAAGAAAGAAAAAACACAAACATGATTGTGCATTTAAGTTGTCAGCACACATCTGCTTTGGTTCAAATGCACTGCATATCTTCCTTCAGTCAGCCAACAAAACAGCAATGGAAAAGATTAACATACTGTTGGTAAAGCAGTTGCATCAAATTGATTTTCTGCAATATAGCATGATAATCCATACTGACAGCTCTGGATAGTACCAGCACATTTCTTGCTGGACTTGGTAATGCAAAGAACACAGTAAACAGCTTCACTTTTTCCTCAAAAATAAATAATTGACTATTAAAAACCTAACAGTCTTAAATAAGACTGGCATAATGGATAAGTCACTGCCCTCCTAAGACAGGGGTCCAAGTTCCATATGGGGTGGAAGTCATTACAGCAAGTGTCTCATCACTAGAATTGATATTTTATCCTTGCTTCGACTGTAAAACAGTCTTGCAGTGTTTATCTTGCAAAAAATGACCACAGAAGCTAAAATATGACATTTATTATGATAACATTGTTGTTGTTTTTTTTAAACATTTTCTATCACCGTGGACATCTTATTTAAGTACCATCTGGCATGCATGTTCCTTTGTTGCTCATCATTCATCACCAAAAATGATTTTCTTTTTCAATTCTTATGACTGTACTGATTGCATTGAATAAAATCCACATCTAGCATAACCAACCAATGTTGCAAAGCGCTCCAGTGGCGCAATTGGTCAGCGCGCGGTACTTATAAGACAGTATCTGTTGAACAATGCCAAGGTTGTGAGTTCAAGCCTCACCTGGAGAATCTTTGTATACTGTTTTTTTTCCTTTTCTTATGTCATTAGTCATTGATTATAAACTGGTAGCCTTAATATTTAACATGATATTACAAAGGATGGAAGAAAGAAAGAAAACACACAAACATGATTGTGCATTTAAGTTGTCAGCACACATCTGCTTTGGTTCAAATGCACTGCATATCTTCCTTCAGTCAGCCAACAAAACAGCAATGGAAAAGAATAACATACTGTTGGTAAAGCAGTTGCATCAAATTGATTTTCTGCAATATAGCAAGATAATCCATACTGACAGCTCTGGATAGTACCAGCACATTTCTTGCTGGACTTGGTAATGCAAAGAACACAGTAAACAGCTTCACTTTTTAAAATAAATAAATAATTGACTATTAAAAACCTAACAGTCTTAAATAAGGACATCAGTAAGCACCACTGGAATAATGGATAAGGCACTGCTCTCCTAAGCCAGTGGTTGTGGGTTTAAGTCCCTTCTGAGTTGGAAGTCATTACAGCAAGTGTCTCATCACTAGAGTTGATATTTTATCCTTGCTTCAACTGTAAAACAGTATTGCAGTGTTTAGCTTGTAAAAAGTGACCACAGAAGCTAAAATATGACATTAATTATGATAAAATTGTTGTTGTTGTTTTTTAAACCTTTTCTATCACAGTGGACAGCTTATTCAAGTGCCATCTGGCATGCATGTTCCTTTGTTGCTCATCATTCATCACCAAAAATGATTTTCTTTTTCAATTCTTATGACTGTACTGATTGCATTGAATAAAATCCACATCTAGCATAACCAACCAATGTTGCAAAGCGCTCCAGTGGCGCAATTGGTCAGCGCGCGGTACTTATAAGACAGTATCTGTTGAACAATGCCAAGGTTGTGAGTTCAAGCCTCACCTGGAGAATCTTTGTATACTGTTTTTTTTCCTTTTCTTATGTCATTAGTCATTGATTATAAACTGGTAGCCTTAATATTTAATATGATATTACAAAGGATGGAAGAAAGAAAGAAAACACACAAACATGATTGTGCATTGAAGTTGTCAGCACACATCTGCTTTGGTTCAAATGCACTGCATATCTTCCTTCAGTCAGCCAACAAAACAGCAATGGAAAAGAATAACATACTGTTGGTAAAGCAGTTGCATCAAATTGATTTTCTGCAATATAGCAAGATAATCCATACTGACAGCTCTGGATAGTACCAGCACATTTCTTGCTGGACTTGGTAATGCAAAGAACACAGTAAACAGCTTCACTTTTTTAAAAAAATAAATAATTGACTATTAAAAACCTAACAGTCTTAAATAAGGACATCAGTAAGCACCACTGGAATAATGGATAAGGCACTGTTCTCCTAAGCCAGTGGTTGTGGGTTTAAGTCCCATCTGAGTTGGAAGTCATTACAGCAAGTGTCTCATCACTAGAGTTGATATTTTATCCTTGCTTCAACTGTAAAACAGTATTGCAGTGTTTAGCTTGTAAAAAGTGACCACAGAAGCTAAAATATGACATTAATTATGATAAAATTGTTGTTGTTGTTTTTTAAACCTTTTCTATCACAGTGGACAGCTTATTCAAGTGCCATCTGGCATGCATGTTCCTTTGTTGCTCATCATTCATCACCAAAACTGATTTTTTTTTTCAATTCTTATGACTGTACTGATTGTATTAAATAAAATCCACATCTAGCATAACCAGACAATGCTGCAAAGTGCTCCAGTGGCGCAATTGGTCAGCGCGTGGTACTTATAAGACAGTATCTGTTGAGCAATGCTGAGGTTGTGAGTTCGAGCCTCACCTGGAGCTTCTTTGTATACTGTTTTTTTCCTTTTCTTATGTCATTAGTCATTGATTATAAACTGCTACCTTAATATTTAATATGATATTACAAAGGATGGAAGAAAGAAAGAAAAAACACAAACATGATAGTGCATTTAAGTTGTCAGCACACATCTGCTTTGGTTTAAATGCACTGCATATCTTCCTTCAGTCAGCCAACAAAACAGCAATGGAAAAGATTAACATACTGTTGGTAAAGCAGTTGCATCAAATTGATTTTCTGCAATATAGCATGATAATCCATACTGACAGCTCTGGATAATACCAGCACATTTCTTGCTGGACTTGGTAATGCAAAGAACACAGTAAACAGCTTCATATTTTTTCAAAAAATAAATAATTGACTATTAAAAACCTATCAGTCTTAAATAAGGACATCAGTAAGCACCACTGGCATAATGGATAAGGCACTGTTCTCCTAAGCCAGTGGTTGTGGGTTTAAGTCCCGTCTGAGTTGGAAGTCATTATAGCAAGTGTCTCATCAGTAGAGTTGATATTTTATCCTTGCTTCAACTGTAAAACAGTCTTGCAGTGTTTAGCTTGTAAAAAGTGACCACAGAAGCTAAAATATGACATTAATTATGATAACATTGTTGTTGTTGTTTTTTAAACCTTTTCTATCACTGTGGACAGCTTATTCAAGTGCCATCTGGCATGCATGTTCCTTTGTTGCTCATCATTCATCACCAAAAATGATTTTCTTTTTCAATTCTTATGACTGTACTGATTGTATTGAATAAAATCCACATCTAGCATTACCACTTAATGCTGCAAAGTGCTCCAGTGGCGCAATTGGTCAGCGCGCGGTACTTATAAGACAGTATCTGTTGAGCAATGCCGAGGTTGTGAGTTCAAGCCTCACCTGGAGCATCTTTGTATACTGTTTTTTTTCCTTTTCTTATGTCATTAGTCATTGATTATAAACTGCTACCTTAATATTTAATATGATATTACAAAGGATGGAAGAAAGAAAGAAAAAACGCAAACATGATTGTGCATTTAAGTTGTCAGCACACATCTGCTTTGGTTCAAATGCACTGCATATCTTCCTTCAGTCAGCAAACAAAACAGCAATGGAAAAGATTAACATGCTGTTGGTAAAGCAGTAGCATCAAATTGATTTTCTGCAATATAGCATGATAATCCATACTGACAGCTCTGGATAGTACCAGCACATTTCTTGCTGGACTTGGTAATGCAAAGAACACAGTAAACAGCTTAAATTTTTTTCAAAAATAAATAATTGACTATTAAAAACCTAACAGTCTTAAATAAGGACATCAGTAAGCACCACTGGCATAATGGATAAGGCACTGTTCTCCTAAGCCAGTGGTTGTGGGTTTAAGTCCCGTCTGAGTTGGAAGTCATTACAGCAAGTGTCTCATCAGTAGAGTTGATATTTTATCCTTGCTTCAACTGTAAAACAGTCTTGCAGTGTTTAGCTTGTAAAAAGTGACCACAGAAGCTAAAATATGACATTAATTATGATAACATTGTTGTTGTTGTTGTTGTTGTTTTTTAAACCTTTTCTATCACCGTGGACAGCTTATTCAAGTGCCATCTGGCATGCATGTTCCTTTGTTGCTCATCATTCATCACCAAAAATGATTTTCTTTTTCAATTCTTATGACTGTACTGATTGTATTGAATAAAATCCACATCTAGCATAACCAATTAATGCTGCAAAGAGCTCCAGTGGCGCAATTGGTCAGCGCACGGTACTTATAAGACAGTATCTGTTGAGCAATGCCGAGGTTGTGAGTTCAAGTCTCACCTGGAGGTTTTACTGGTTTTTTTCCTTTTCTTATGTCATTAGTCATTGATTATAAACTGCTACCTTAATATTTAATATGATATTACAAAGGATGGAAGAAAGAAAGAAAACACACAAGCATGATTGAGCATTTAAGTTGTCAGCACACATCTGCTTTGGTTCAAATGCACTGCATATCTTCCTTCAGTCAGCCAACAAAACAGCAATGGAAAAGATTAACATACTGTTGGTAAAGCAGTTGCATCAAATTGATTTTCTGCAATATAGCATGATAATCCATACTGACAGCTCTGGATAGTACCAGCACATTTCTTGCTGGACTTGGTAATGCAAAGAACACAGTAAACAGCTTCACTTTTTTTCAAAAATAAATAATTGACTATTAAAAACCTATCAGTCTTAAATAAGGACATCAGTAAGCACCACTGGCATAATGGATAAGGCACTGTTCTCCTAAGCCAGTGTTTGTGGGTTTAAGTCCCGTCTGAGTTGGAAGTCATTACAGCAAGTGTCTCATCACTAGAGTTGATATTTTATCTTTGCTTCAACTGTAAAACAGTCTTGCAGTGTTTAGCTTGTAAAAAATGACCACATAAGCTAAAATATGACATTTATTATGATAACATTGTTGTTGTTGTTTTTTAAACCTTTTCTATCACCGTGGACAGCTTATTCAAGTGCCATCTGGCATGCATGTTCCTTTGTTGCTCATCATTCATCACTGAAAATGATTTTCTTTTTCAATTCTTATGAATGTACTGATTGTATTGAATAAAATCCACATCTAGCATAACCAATTAATGCTGCAAAATGCTCCAGTGGCGCAATTGGTCAGCGCGCAAAACTTATAAGACAGTATCTGTTGAGCAATGCCAAGGTTGTGAGTTCAAGCCTCACTTGGAGCATCTTTGTGTACTGTTTTTTTTTTCCTTTACTTATGTCATTAGTCATTGATTATAAACTGCTACCTTAATATTTAATATGATATTACAAAGGATGGAAGAAAGAAAGAAAAAACACAAACATGATTGTGCATTTAAGTTGTCAGCACACATCTGCTTTGGTTCAAATGCACTGCATATCTTCCTTCAGTCAGCCAACAAAACAGCAATGGAAAAGATTAACATACTGTTGGTAAAGCAGTTGCATCAAATTGATTTTCTGCAATATAGCATGATAATCCATACTGACAGCTCTGGATAGTACCAGCACATTTCTTGCTGGACTTGGTAATGCAAAGAACACAGTAAACAGCTTCACTTTTTCCTCAAAAATAAATAATTGACTATTAAAAACCTAACAGTCTTAAATAAGACTGGCATAATGGATAAGTCACTGCCCTCCTAAGACAGGGGTCCAAGTTCCATATGGGGTGGAAGTCATTACAGCAAGTGTCTCATCACTAGAATTGATATTTTATCCTTGCTTCGACTGTAAAACAGTCTTGCAGTGTTTATCTTGCAAAAAATGACCACAGAAGCTAAAATATGACATTTATTATGATAACATTGTTGTTGTTTTTTTTAAACATTTTCTATCACCGTGGACATCTTATTTAAGTACCATCTGGCATGCATGTTCCTTTGTTGCTCATCATTCATCACCAAAAATGATTTTCTTTTTCAATTCTTATGACTGTACTGATTGCATTGAATAAAATCCACATCTAGCATAACCAACCAATGTTGCAAAGCGCTCCAGTGGCGCAATTGGTCAGCGCGCGGTACTTATAAGACAGTATCTGTTGAACAATGCCAAGGTTGTGAGTTCAAGCCTCACCTGGAGAATCTTTGTATACTGTTTTTTTTCCTTTTCTTATGTCATTAGTCATTGATTATAAACTGGTAGCCTTAATATTTAACATGATATTACAAAGGATGGAAGAAAGAAAGAAAACACACAAACATGATTGTGCATTTAAGTTGTCAGCACACATCTGCTTTGGTTCAAATGCACTGCATATCTTCCTTCAGTCAGCCAACAAAACAGCAATGGAAAAGAATAACATACTGTTGGTAAAGCAGTTGCATCAAATTGATTTTCTGCAATATAGCAAGATAATCCATACTGACAGCTCTGGATAGTACCAGCACATTTCTTGCTGGACTTGGTAATGCAAAGAACACAGTAAACAGCTTCACTTTTTTAAAAAAATAAATAATTGACTATTAAAAACCTAACAGTCTTAAATAAGGACATCAGTAAGCACCACTGGAATAATGGATAAGGCACTGCTCTCCTAAGCCAGTGGTTGTGGGTTTAAGTCCCTTCTGAGTTGGAAGTCATTACAGCAAGTGTCTCATCACTAGAGTTGATATTTTATCCTTGCTTCAACTGTAAAACAGTATTGCAGTGTTTAGATTGTAAAAAGTGACCACAGAAGCTAAAATATGACATTAATTATGATAAAATTGTTGTTGTTGTTTTTTAAACCTTTTCTATCACAGTGGACAGCTTATTCAAGTGCCATCTGGCATGCATGTTCCTTTGTTGCTCATCATTCATCACCAAAAATGATTTTCTTTTTCAATTCTTATGACTGTACTGATTGCATTGAATAAAATCCACATCTAGCATAACCAACCAATGTTGCAAAGCGCTCCAGTGGCGCAATTGGTCAGCGCGCGGTACTTATAAGACAGTATCTGTTGAACAATGCCAAGGTTGTGAGTTCAAGCCTCACCTGGAGAATCTTTGTATACTGTTTTTTTTCCTTTTCTTATGTCATTAGTCATTGATTATAAACTGGTAGCCTTAATATTTAATATGATATTACAAAGGATGGAAGAAAGAAAGAAAACACACAAACATGATTGTGCATTTAAGTTGTCAGCACACATCTGCTTTGGTTCAAATGCACTGCATATCTTCCTTCAGTCAGCCAACAAAACAGCAATGGAAAAGAATAACATACTGTTGGTAAAGCAGTTGCATCAAATTGATTTTCTGCAATATAGCAAGATAATCCATACTGACAGCTCTGGATAGTACCAGCACATTTCTTGCTGGACTTGGTAATGCAAAGAACACAGTAAACAGCTTCACTTTTTTAAAAAAATAAATAATTGACTATTAAAAACCTAACAGTCTTAAATAAGGACATCAGTAAGCACCACTGGAATAATGGATAAGGCACTGTTCTCCTAAGCCAGTGGTTGTGGGTTTAAGTCCCATCTGAGTTGGAAGTCATTACAGCAAGTGTCTCATCACTAGAGTTGATATTTTATCCTTGCTTCAACTGTAAAACAGTATTGCAGTGTTTAGCTTGTAAAAAGTGACCACAGAAGCTAAAATATGACATTAATTATGATAAAATTGTTGTTGTTGTTTTTTAAACCTTTTCTATCACAGTGGACAGCTTATTCAAGTGCCATCTGGCATGCATGTTCCTTTGTTGCTCATCATTCATCACCAAAACTGATTTTTTTTTTCAATTCTTATGACTGTACTGATTGTATTAAATAAAATCCACATCTAGCATAACCAGACAATGCTGCAAAGTGCTCCAGTGGTGCAATTGGTCAGCGCGTGGTACTTATAAGACAGTATCTGTTGAGCAATGCTGAGGTTGTGAGTTCGAGCCTCACCTGGAGCTTCTTTGTATACTGTTTTTTTCCTTTTCTTATGTCATTAGTCATTGATTATAAACTGCTACCTTAATATTTAATATGATATTACAAAGGATGGAAGAAAGAAAGAAAAAACACAAACATGATAGTGCATTTAAGTTGTCAGCACACATCTGCTTTGGTTTAAATGCACTGCATATCTTCCTTCAGTCAGCCAACAAAACAGCAATGGAAAAGATTAACATACTGTTGGTAAAGCAGTTGCATCAAATTGATTTTCTGCAATATAGCATGATAATCCATACTGACAGCTCTGGATAATACCAGCACATTTCTTGCTGGACTTGGTAATGCAAAGAACACAGTAAAAAGCTTCATATTTTTAAAAAAAATAAATAATTGACTATTAAAAACCTATCAGTCTTAAATAAGGACATCAGTAAGCACCACTGGCATAATGGATAAGGCACTGTTCTCCTAAGCCAGTGGTTGTGGGTTTAAGTCCCGTCTGAGTTGGAAGTCATTACAGCAAGTGTCTCATCAGTAGAGTTGATATTTTATCCTTGCTTCAACTGTAAAACAGTCTTGCAGTGTTTAGCTTGTAAAAAGTGACCACAGAAGCTAAAATATGACATTAATTATGATAACATTGTTGTTGTTGTTGTTGTTTTTTAAACCTTTTCTATCACCGTGGACAGCTTATTCAAGTGCCATCTGGCATGCATGTTCCTTTGTTGCTCATCATTCATCACCAAAAATTATTTTCTTTTTCAATTCTTATGACTGTACTGATTGTATTGAATAAAATCCACATCTAGCATAACCAATTAATGCTGCAAAGAGCTCCAGTGGCGCAATTGGTCAGCGCGCAGTACTTATAAAACAGGATCTGTTGAGCAAAGCCGAGGTTGTGAGTTCAAGCCTCACCTGGAGCATCTTTGTGTACTGTTTTTTTTTTCCTTTACTTATGTCATTAGTCATTGATTATAAACTGCTACCTTAATATTTAATATGATATTACAAAGGATGGAAGAAAGAAAGAAAAAACACAAACATGATTGTGCATTTAAGTTGTCAGCACACATCTGCTTTGGTTCAAATGCACTGCATATCTTCCTTCAGTCAGCCAACAAAACAGCAATGGAAAAGATTAACATACTGTTGGTAAAGCAGTTGCATCAAATTGATTTTCTGCAATATAGCATGATAATCCATACTGACAGCTCTGGATAGTACCAGCACATTTCTTGCTGGACTTGGTAATGCAAAGAACACAGTAAACAGCTTCACTTTTTCCTCAAAAATAAATAATTGACTATTAAAAACCTAACAGTCTTAAATAAGAACATCAGTAAGCACCACTGGCATAATGGATAAGTCACTGCCCTCCTAAGACAGGGGTCCAAGTTCCATATGGGGTGGAAGTCATTACAGCAAGTGTCTCATCACTAGAATTGATATTTTATCCTTGCTTCGACTGTAAAACAGTCTTGCAGTGTTTAGCTTGCAAAAAATGACCACAGAAGCTAAAATATGACATTTATTATGATAACATTGTTGTTGTTTTTTTTAAACATTTTCTATCACCGTGGACATCTTATTTAAGTACCATCTGGCATGCATGTTCCTTTGTTGCTCATCATTCATCACCAAAAATGATTTTCTTTTTCAATTCTTATGACTGTACTGATTGCATTGAATAAAATCCACATCTAGCATAACAAATCAATGTTGCAAAGCGCTCCAGTGGCGCAATTGGTCAGCGCACGGTACTTATAAGACAGTATCTGTTGAGCAATGCCGAGGTTGTGAGTTCAAGCCTCACCTGGAGCATTTTTGTATACTGTTTTTTTTCCTTTTCTTATGTCATTAGTCATTGATTATAAACTGCTACCTTAATATTTAATATGATATTACAAAGGATGGAAGAAAGAAAGAAAAAACACAAACATGATTGTGCATTTAATTTGTCAGCACACATCTGCTTTGGTTCAAATGCACTGCATATCTTCCTTCAGTCAGCCAACAAAACAGCAATGGAAAAGATTAACATACTGTTGGTAAAGCAGTTGCATCAAATTGATTTTCTGCAATATAGCATGATAATCCATACTGACAGCTCTGGATAGTACCAGCACATTTCTTGCTGGACTTGGTAATGCAAAGAACACAGTAAACAGCTTCACTTTTTTTCAAAAATAAATAATTGACTATTAAAAACCTATCAGTCTTAAATAAGGACATCAGTAAGCACCACTGGCATAATGGATAAGGCACTGTTCTCCTAAGCCAGTGTTTGTGGGTTTAAGTCCCGTCTGAGTTGGAAGTCATTACAGCAAGTGTCTCATCAGTAGAGTTGATATTTTATCCTTGCTTCAACTGTAAAACAGTCTTGCACTGTTTAGCTTGTAAAAAATGACCACAGTAGCTAAAATATGACATTAATTAGGATAACATTGTTGTTGTTGTTTTTTAAACCTTTTCTATCACAGTGGACAGCTTATTCAAGTGCCATCTGGCATGCATGTTCCTTTGTTGCTCATCATTCATCACCAAAAATTATTTTCTTTTTCAATTCTTATGACTGTACTGATTGTATTGAATAAAATCCACATCTAGCATAACCAATTAAGGCTGCAAAGTGCTCCAGTGGCGAAATTGGTCAGCGCGCGGTACTTATAAGACAGTATCTGTTGAGCATTGCCGAGGTTGTGAGTTCAAGCCTCACTTGGAGCAGCTTTGTATAATGTTTTTTTTTTCCTTTTTTTATTTCATTAGTCATTGATTATAAACTGCTACCTTAATATTTAATATGATATTACAAAGGATGGAAGAAAGAAAGAAAAAACACAAACATGATTGTGCATTTAAGTTGTCAGCACACATCTGCTTTGGTTCAAATGCACTGCATATCTTCCTTCAGTCAGCCAACAAAACAGCAATGGAAAAGAATAACATACTGTTGGTAAAGCAGTTGCATCAAATTGATTTTCTGCAATATAGCAAGATAATCCATACTGACAGCTCTGGATAGTACCAGCACATTTCTTGCTGGACTTGGTAATGCAAAGAACACAGTAAACAGCTTCACTTTTTTAAAAAAAAAAATAATTGACTATTAAAAACCTAACAGTCTTAAATAAGGACATCAGTAAGCACCACTGGAATAATGGATAAGGCACTGTTCTCCTAAGCCAGTGGTTGTGGGTTTAAGTCCCATCTGAGTTGGAAGTCATTACAGCAAGTGTCTCATCACTAGAGTTGATATTTTATCCTTGCTTCAACTGTAAAACAGTATTGCAGTGTTTAGCTTGTAAAAAGTGACCACAGAAGCTAAAATATGACATTAATTATGATAAAATTGTTGTTGTTGTTTTTTAAACCTTTTCTATCACAGTGGACAGCTTATTCAAGTGCCATCTGGCATGCATGTTCCTTTGTTGCTCATCATTCATCACCAAAACTGATTTTTTTTTTCAATTCTTATGACTGTACTGATTGTATTAAATAAAATCCACATCTAGCATAACCAGACAATGCTGCAAAGTGCTCCAGTGGTGCAATTGGTCAGCGCGTGGTACTTATAAGACAGTATCTGTTGAGCAATGCTGAGGTTGTGAGTTCGAGCCTCACCTGGAGCTTCTTTGTATACTGTTTTTTTCCTTTTCTTATGTCATTAGTCATTGATTATAAACTGCTACCTTAATATTTAATATGATATTACAAAGGATGGAAGAAAGAAAGAAAAAACACAAACATGATAGTGCATTTAAGTTGTCAGCACACATCTGCTTTGGTTTAAATGCACTGCATATCTTCCTTCAGTCAGCCAACAAAACAGCAATGGAAAAGATTAACATACTGTTGGTAAAGCAGTTGCATCAAATTGATTTTCTGCAATATAGCATGATAATCCATACTGACAGCTCTGGATAATACCAGCACATTTCTTGCTGGACTTGGTAATGCAAAGAACACAGTAAAAAGCTTCATATTTTTAAAAAAAATAAATAATTGACTATTAAAAACCTATCAGTCTTAAATAAGGACATCAGTAAGCACCACTGGCATAATGGATAAGGCACTGTTCTCCTAAGCCAGTGGTTGTGGGTTTAAGTCCCGTCTGAGTTGGAAGTCATTACAGCAAGTGTCTCATCAGTAGAGTTGATATTTTATCCTTGCTTCAACTGTAAAACAGTCTTGCAGTGTTTAGCTTGTAAAAAGTGACCACAGAAGCTAAAATATGACATTAATTATGATAACATTGTTGTTGTTGTTGTTGTTTTTTAAACCTTTTCTATCACCGTGGACAGCTTATTCAAGTGCCATCTGGCATGCATGTTCCTTTGTTGCTCATCATTCATCACCAAAAATTATTTTCTTTTTCAATTCTTATGACTGTACTGATTGTATTGAATAAAATCCACATCTAGCATAACCAATTAATGCTGCAAAGAGCTCCAGTGGCGCAATTGGTCAGCGCGCAGTACTTATAAAACAGGATCTGTTGAGCAAAGCCGAGGTTGTGAGTTCAAGCCTCACCTGGAGCATCTTTGTGTACTGTTTTTTTTTTCCTTTACTTATGTCATTAGTCATTGATTATAAACTGCTACCTTAATATTTAATATGATATTACAAAGGATGGAAGAAAGAAAGAAAAAACACAAACATGATTGTGCATTTAAGTTGTCAGCACACATCTGCTTTGGTTCAAATGCACTGCATATCTTCCTTCAGTCAGCCAACAAAACAGCAATGGAAAAGATTAACATACTGTTGGTAAAGCAGTTGCATCAAATTGATTTTCTGCAATATAGCATGATAATCCATACTGACAGCTCTGGATAGTACCAGCACATTTCTTGCTGGACTTGGTAATGCAAAGAACACAGTAAACAGCTTCACTTTTTCCTCAAAAATAAATAATTGACTATTAAAAACCTAACAGTCTTAAATAAGAACATCAGTAAGCACCACTGGCATAATGGATAAGTCACTGCCCTCCTAAGACAGGGGTCCAAGTTCCATATGGGGTGGAAGTCATTACAGCAAGTGTCTCATCACTAGAATTGATATTTTATCCTTGCTTCGACTGTAAAACAGTCTTGCAGTGTTTAGCTTGCAAAAAATGACCACAGAAGCTAAAATATGACATTTATTATGATAACATTGTTGTTGTTTTTTTTAAACATTTTCTATCACCGTGGACATCTTATTTAAGTACCATCTGGCATGCATGTTCCTTTGTTGCTCATCATTCATCACCAAAAATGATTTTCTTTTTCAATTCTTATGACTGTACTGATTGCATTGAATAAAATCCACATCTAGCATAACAAATCAATGTTGCAAAGCGCTCCAGTGGCGCAATTGGTCAGCGCACGGTACTTATAAGACAGTATCTGTTGAGCAATGCCGAGGTTGTGAGTTCAAGCCTCACCTGGAGCATTTTTGTATACTGTTTTTTTTCCTTTTCTTATGTCATTAGTCATTGATTATAAACTGCTACCTTAATATTTAATATGATATTACAAAGGATGGAAGAAAGAAAGAAAAAACACAAACATGATTGTGCATTTAATTTGTCAGCACACATCTGCTTTGGTTCAAATGCACTGCATATCTTCCTTCAGTCAGCCAACAAAACAGCAATGGAAAAGATTAACATACTGTTGGTAAAGCAGTTGCATCAAATTGATTTTCTGCAATATAGCATGATAATCCATACTGACAGCTCTGGATAGTACCAGCACATTTCTTGCTGGACTTGGTAATGCAAAGAACACAGTAAACAGCTTCACTTTTTTTCAAAAATAAATAATTGACTATTAAAAACCTATCAGTCTTAAATAAGGACATCAGTAAGCACCACTGGCATAATGGATAAGGCACTGTTCTCCTAAGCCAGTGTTTGTGGGTTTAAGTCCCGTCTGAGTTGGAAGTCATTACAGCAAGTGTCTCATCAGTAGAGTTGATATTTTATCCTTGCTTCAACTGTAAAACAGTCTTGCACTGTTTAGCTTGTAAAAAATGACCACAGTAGCTAAAATATGACATTAATTAGGATAACATTGTTGTTGTTGTTTTTTAAACCTTTTCTATCACAGTGGACAGCTTATTCAAGTGCCATCTGGCATGCATGTTCCTTTGTTGCTCATCATTCATCACCAAAAATTATTTTCTTTTTCAATTCTTATGACTGTACTGATTGTATTGAATAAAATCCACATCTAGCATAACCAATTAAGGCTGCAAAGTGCTCCAGTGGCGAAATTGGTCAGCGCGCGGTACTTATAAGACAGTATCTGTTGAGCATTGCCGAGGTTGTGAGTTCAAGCCTCACTTGGAGCAGCTTTGTATAATGTTTTTTTTTTCCTTTTTTTATTTCATTAGTCATTGATTATAAACTGCTACCTTAATATTTAATATGATATTACAAAGGATGGAAGAAAGAAAGAAAAAACACAAACATGATTGTGCATTTAAGTTGTCAGCACACATCTGCTTTGGTTCAAATGCACTGCATATCTTCCTTCAGTCAGCCAACAAAACAGCAATGGAAAAGATTAACATACTGTTGGTAAAGCAGTTGCATCAAATTGATTTTCTGCAATATAGCATGATAATCCATACTGACAGCTCTGGATAGTACCAGCACATTTCTTGCTGGACTTGGTAATGCAAAGAACACAGTAAACAGCTTCACTTTTTTTCAAAAATAAATAATTGACTATTAAAAACCTATCAGTCTTAAATAAGGACATCAGTAAGCACCACTGGCATAATGGATAAGGCACTGTTCTCCTAAGCCAGTGGTTGTGGGTTTAAGTCCCGTCTGAGTTGGAAGTCATTACAGCAAGTGTCTCATCAGTAGAGTTGATATTTTATCCTTGCTTCAACTGTAAAACAGTCTTGCAGTGTTTAGCTTGTAAAAAGTGACCACAGAAGCTAAAATATGACATTAATTATGATAACATTGTTGTTGTTGTTGTTTTTTAAACCTTTTCTATCACCGTGGACAGCTTATTCAAGTGCCATCTGGCATGCATGTTCCTTTGTTGCTCATCATTCATCACCAAAAATGATTTTCTTTTTCAATTCTTATGACTGTACTGATTGTATTGAATAAAATCCACATCTAGCATAACCAATTAATGCTGCAAAGAGCTCCAGTGGCGCAATTGGTCAGCGCGCGGTACTTATAAGACAGTATCTGTTGAGCAATGCCGAGGTTGTGAGTTCAAGCCTCACCTGGAGCATCTTTGTACACTGTTTTTTTTTCCTTTTCTTATGTCATTAGTCATTGATTATAAACTGCTACCTTAATATTTAATATGATATTACAAAGGATGGAAGAAAGAAAGAAAACACACAAACATGATTGTGCATTTAAGTTGTCAGCACACATCTGCTTTGGTTCAAATGCACTGCATATCTTCCTTCAGTCAGCCAACAAAACAGCAATGGAAAAGATTAACATACTGTTGGTAAAGCAGTTGCATCAAATTGATTTTCTGCAATATAGCATGATAATCCATACTGACAGCTCTGGATACTACCAGCACATTTCTTGCTGTACTTGGTAATGCAAAGAACACAGTAAACAGCTTCACTTTTTTTCAAAAATAAATAATTGACTATTAAAAACCTATCAGTCTTAAATAAGGACATCAGTAAGCACCACTGGCATAATGGATAAGGCACTGTTCTCCTAAGCCAGTGGTTGTGGGTTTAAGTCCCGTCTGAGTTGGAAGTCATTACAGCAAGTGTCTCATCACTAGAGTTGATATTTTATCTTTGCTTCAACTGTAAAACAGTCTTGCAGTGTTTAGCTTGTAAAAAATGACCACATAAGCTAAAATATGACATTTATTATGATAACATTGTTGTTGTTGTTTTTTAAACCTTTTCTATCACCGTGGACAGCTTATTCAAGTGCCATCTGGCATGCATGTTCCTTTGTTGCTCATCATTCATCACTGAAAATGATTTTCTTTTTCAATTCTTATGAATGTACTGATTGTATTGAATAAAATCCACATCTAGCATAACCAATTAATGCTGCAAAATGCTCCAGTGGCGCAATTGGTCAGCGCGCGAAACTTATAAGACAGTATCTGTTGAGCAATGCCAAGGTTGTGAGTTCAAGCCTCACTTAAAGCATCTTTGTGTACTGTTTTTTTTTTCCTTTACTTATGTCATTAGTCATTGATTATAAACTGCTACCTTAATATTTAATATGATATTACAAAGGATGGAAGAAAGAAAGAAAAAACACAAACATGATTGTGCATTTAAGTTGTCAGCACACATCTGCTTTGGTTCAAATGCACTGCATATCTTCCTTCAGTCAGCCAACAAAACAGCAATGGAAAAGATTAACATACTGTTGGTAAAGCAGTTGCATCAAATTGATTTTCTGCAATATAGCATGATAATCCATACTGACAGCTCTGGATAGTACCAGCACATTTCTTGCTGGACTTGGTAATGCAAAGAACACAGTAAACAGCTTCACTTTTTCCTCAAAAATAAATAATTGACTATTAAAAACCTAACAGTCTTAAATAAGAACATCAGTAAGCACCACTGGCATAATGGATAAGTCACTGCCCTCCTAAGACAGGGGTCCAAGTTCCATATCGGGTGGAAGTCATTACAGCAAGTGTCTCATCACTAGAATTGATATTTTATCCTTGCTTCGACTGTAAAACAGTCTTGCAGTGTTTAGCTTGCAAAAAATGACCACAGAAGCTAAAATATGACATTTATTATGATAACATTGTTGTTGTTTTTTTTAAACATTTTCTATCACCGTGGACATCTTATTTAAGTACCATCTGGCATGCATGTTCCTTTGTTGCTCATCATTCATCACCAAAAATGATTTTCTTTTTCAATTCTTATGACTGTACTGATTGCATTGAATAAAATCCACATCTAGCATAACAAATCAATGTTGCAATGCGCTCCAGTGGCGCAATTGGTCAGCGCACGTTACTTATAAGACAGTATCTGTTGAGAAATGCCGAGGTTGTGAGTTCAAGCCTCACCTGGAGCATTTTTGTATACTTTTTTTTTTTCTTTTCTTATGTCATTAGTCATTGATTATAAACTGCTACCTTAATATTTAATATGATATTACAAAGGATGGAAGAAAGAAAGAAAAAACACAAACATGATTGTGCATTTAAGTTGTCAGCACACATCTGCTTTGGTTCAAATGCACTGCATATCTTCCTTCAGTCAGCCAACAAAACAGCAATGGAAAAGATTAACATACTGTTGGTAAAGCAGTTGCATCAAATTGATTTTCTGCAATATAGCATGATAATCCATACTGACAGCTCTGGATAGTACCAGCACATTTCTTGCTGGACTTGGTAATGCAAAGAACACAGTAAACAGCTTCACTTTTTTTCAAAAATAAATAATTGACTATTAAAAACCTATCAGTCTTAAATAAGGACATCAGTAAGCACCACTGGCATAATGGATAAGGCACTGTTCTCCTAAGCCAGTGTTTGTGGGTTTAAGTCCCGTCTGAGTTGGAAGTCATTACAGCAAGTGTCTCATCACTAGAGTTGATATTTTATCCTTGCTTCAACTGTAAAACTGTCTTGCAGTGTTTAGCTTGTACAAAATGACCACAGTAGCTAAAATATGACATTAATTAGGATAACATTGTTGTTGTTGTTGTTGTTTTTTAAACCTTTTCTATCACAGTGGACAGCTTATTCAAGTGCCATCTGGCATGCATGTTCCTTTGTTGCTCATCATTCATCACCAAAAATGATTTTCTTTTTCAATTCTTATGACTGTACTGATTGTATTGAATAAAATCCACATCTAGCATAACCAATTAATGCTGCAAAGTGCTCCAGTGGCAAAATTGGTCAGCGCGCGGTACTTATAAGACAGTATCTGTTAAGCATTGCCGAGGTTGTGAGTTCAAGCCTCACTTGGAGCAGCTTTGTATAATGTTTTTTTTTCCTTTTTTTATTTCATTAGTCATTGATTATAAACTGCTACCTTAATATTTAATATGATATTACAAAGGATGGAAGAAAGAAAGAAAAAACACAAACATGATTGTGCATTTAAGTTGTCAGCACACATCTGCTTTGGTTCAAATGCACTGCATATCTTCCTTCAGTCAGCCAACAAAACAGCAATGGAAAAGATTAACATACTGTTGGTAAAGCAGTTGCATCAAATTGATTTTCTGCAATATAGCATGATAATCCATACTGACAGCTCTGGATAGTACCAGCACATTTCTTGCTGGACTTGGTAATGCAAAGAACACAGTAAACAGCTTCACTTTTTCCTCAAAAATAAATAATTGACTATTAAAAACCTAACAGTCTTAAATAAGAACATCAGTAAGCACCACTGGCATAATGGATAAGTCACTGCCCTCCTAAGACAGGGGTCCAAGTTCCATATCGGGTGGAAGTCATTACAGCAAGTGTCTCATCACTAGAATTGATATTTTATCCTTGCTTCGACTGTAAAACAGTCTTGCAGTGTTTAGCTTGCAAAAAATGACCACGGAAGCTAAAATATGACATTAATTATGATAACATTGTTGTTGTTGTTTTTTAAACCTTTTCTATCACAGTGGACAGCTTATTCAAGTGCCATCTGGCATGCATGTTCCTTTGTTGCTCATCATTCATCACCAAAAATGATTTTCTTTTTCAATTCTTATGACTGTACTGATTGTATTGAATAAAATCCACATCTAGCATAACCAATTAATGCTGTAAAGTGCTCCAGTGGCGCAATTGGTCAGCGCGCGGTACTTATAAGACAGTATCTGTTGAGCAATGCCGAGGTTGTGAGTTCAAGCCTCACCTGGAGAAGCTTTGTATAATGTTTTTTTTTCCTTTTTTTATGTCATTAGTCATTGATTATAAACTGCTACCTTAATATTTAATATGATATTACAAAGGATGGAAGAAAGAAAGAAAACACACAAACATGATTGTGCATTTAAGTTGTCAGCACACATCTGCTTTGGTTCAAATGCACTGCATATCTTCCTTCAGTCAGCCAACAAAACAGCAATGGAAAAGATTAACATACTGTTGGTAAAGCAGTTGCATCAAATTGATTTTCTGCAATATAGCATGATAATCCATACTGACAGCTCTGGATAGTACCAGCACATTTCTTGCTGGACTTGGTAATGCAAAGAACACAGTCAACAGCTTCACTTTTTCCTCAAAAATAAATAATTGACTATTAAAAACCTAACAGTCTTAAATAAGAACATCAGTAAGCACCACTGGCATAATGGATAAGTCACTGCCCTCCTAAGCCAGGGGTTCCAAGTCCCATATGGGGTGGAAGTCATTACAGCAAGTGTCTCATCACTAGAATTGATATTTTATCCTTGCTTCGACTGTAAAACAGTCTTGCAGTGTTTAGCTTGCAAAAAATGACCACAGAAGCTAAAATATGACATTTATTATGATAACATTGTTGTTGTTTTTTTTAAACATTTTCTATCACCGTGGACATCTTATTTAAGTACCATCTGGCATGCATGTTCCTTTGTTGCTCATCATTCATCACCAAAAATGATTTTCTTTTTCAATTCTTATGACTGGACTGATTGCATTGAATAAAATCCACATCTAGCATAACCAGTCAATGTTGCGAAGCGCTCCAGTGGCGCAATTGGTAAGCGTGCGGTACTTATAAGACAGTATCTGTTGAGCAATGCCGAGGTTGTGAGTTCAAGCCTCACCTGGAGCATCTTTGTATACTGATTTTTTTCCTTTTCTTATGTCATTAGTCATTGATTATAAACTTGTAGCCTTAATATTTAATATGATATTACAAAGGATGGAAGAAAGAAAGAAAACACACAAACATGATTGTGCATTTAAGTTGTCAGCACACATCTGCTTTGGTTCAAATGCACTGCATATCTTCCTTCAGTCAGCCAACAAAACAGCAATGGAAAAGAATAACATACTGTTGGTAAAGCAGTTGCATCAAATTGATTTTCTGCAATATAGCATGATAATCCATACTGACAGCTCTGGATAGTACCAGCGCATTTCTTGCTGGACTTGGTAATGCAAAGAACACAGTAAACAGCTTCAAT
>NW_026968713.1:0-2500 GCF_028390025.1 Pseudophryne corroboree
TAGATATGAGATAGATAGATAGATAGATAGATGATAGATAGATAGATAGATAGATAGATAGATAGATAGATAGATAGATGGGCAGCACTAGGGGTATAATTCCTGCTTGCACACAGATGTAATTGCTACTTTCTAGGCTACAGAGCTGGTAATGTTGGTAAGTGATGACTGTGAAATGAAAAGAGACGTCGGAGCCATCATAATCTCATCTGCAGCGTGTTTTCATATGTGCGAGATCACAGCTGATGGCAGACACCCGCCCCGATAACGGACATGACACGTCTGTGTTTTTCCTCCACTCCCCATAAACTCCCCGTTATCACCTCCAAATGGTCATTTCCTGTCACTCACTTTCCCATGAAATCCTCATTACAGCCGGGATCACAGCACATGCGCCGTCTACCGATAATCACTCACTTGTGTGACCAGCACCATAGTGCACACACATGAACCAGGGCCTGGTACACACACATCACTATTTTACCTGGTGTGTGTGTTTGTGCATGTGTGCCTGGTGTGTGTATGCAGTGTCGGACTGGGGCATGTAGGGCCCACCGGGGGGAATACAGTGGTAGGGGCCCATGTTTGGGGGTGTGGCTAGTCTCTAGAGGAAGGGTGCTCAGCCACCACATTGGTTTGCCTAACCATTTTGCAAGTGTTGGTCCCCTAGATAAATATATACAGTAAATACTGTAGTGCATGCAAGATAATTATTTATTTATTTATTTATTGACAGTTTCTTATATAGCGCAGCAAATTCCGTTGCGCTTTACAATTTGAAATAACAATAACAAACTGGGTGATAACAGTCATAGAGGTAGGAAGGCCCTGCTCGCAAGCTTACAATCTATAGGGAAATAGGCATATGTACACAAGGAAAGGTGCTATCTATTGCATAGAATGAGAAGACATGTGAGGATATGTGTGGACTGTACAGAGTGGATGTAATTTGATAGGAAGGTTTATGAAAGTTATGTGGGCGGTTCAGGAATTTGATACGCTTGCCTAAAGAGGTGAGTTTTGAGGGAACGCTTGAAGGTTTGGAGACTAGAGGAGAGTCTTATTGTGTGTGGTAGGGCATTCCACAGGGTGGGTGCAGCCCGATGAAAGTCCTGCAGTCGTGAGTGGGAGCGAGTAATGAGTGTGGATGAGAGACGCAGGTCTTGTGAAGAGCGCAGAGGTCGGGTTGGGAGATATTTTGTGATAAGCGAAGTGATGTACGTTGGTGTAGTTTGGTTAATGGCCTTGTGTGTGAGTAAAAGTATTTTATATTGAATGCGGTAGAGTACAGGTAACCAATGGAGGGACTGACAGAGTGGATCTGCAGACGATGAACGTCTCGCGAGGAAGATAAGCCTCGCCGCTGCATTCAGAATGGATTGTAGTGGTGAGAGTCTTGTTTTGGGAAGACCAGTTAGGAGACTATTGCAATAATCAATGCGGGAGATAATGAGAGCATGGATTAGAGTTTTAGCAGTGTCTTGTGTAAGGTATGGTCGTATTTTGGATATGTTTTTTAGATGCATGTAACATGATCTTGAGACAGATTGAATGTGAGGAACAAAGGACAGATCAGAGTCAAGGATAACACCTAGGCAGCGAGCTTGTGGGGTAGGGTAGATAGTCTAGTTTTCAACAGTGATAGAGATATCAGGTTGGTACCTACTATTGGCCGGTGGAAATATAATTAACTCTGTCTTTGAAATATTAAGTTTGAGGTGGCGAGATGTCATCCAGGATGAGATGGCAGAAAGGCATTCAGTGACACGGTCCAGTACAGATAGGGACAAGTCAGGGGAGGATAGGTAGATTTGAGTATCATCTGCGTACAGATGATACTGAAAACCAAAGGAGCTGATTAGTTTACCAAGAGATGAGGTATAGATAGAGAAAAGCAGAGGACCCAAGACTGAGCCTTGCGGTACTCCAACTGAAAGAGGTAGCGAAGAGGAGGTAGATTCAGAGAAGCGAACACTGAAGGAGCGATTAGATAGGTACGATAGGAACCAAGAAAGGGCTGTGTCTTTAAGACCTAGGGATTGTAGTGTCTGTATGAGAAGAGAGTGGTCTACAGTGTCAAATGCAGCAGATAGATCTAGAAGAATAAGTAGTGAGTAGTGGCCTTTAGACTTCGTAGTGACCAAATCATTAACCACTTTAGTCAGTGCCGTCTCTGTGGAATGTTGGGAACGGAAGCCTGACTGAAGTGGGTCCAACAAAGTGTATGAGTTAAGAAAGTGTGTGAGTCGAGTGTAGGCAAGTCTCTCAAGTAGCTTAGAGAGACAAGGGAGCTGAGAGATAGGGCGGTAGTTTGAGAGAGCATTAGGGTCAGAATTTTGTTTTTTTAAAATGGGAGTAATCACTGCATGCTTGAAGAGTGAAGGAAAAATACCAGTAGAGAGAGAGAGATTACAGATGTTAGTTAAGGTAGGGATGAGCACCAGAGACAGAGCTTTACTTATTTGTGAGGGTAAAGGATCAAGAGGAGAGGTAGTAGAGA
>NW_026968713.1:5000-74667 GCF_028390025.1 Pseudophryne corroboree
ACAAGGAAGTGACGACACTGCAGGATGGTGCAGAATAAACACATTAGATAATTAGTGCAGAAGGAACATGTCACATCTAGTGTGGTTATTGTGCAGCCTCCTGCAGCGTCATCACTTCCTTGTGTTATATTACCTGTCATTCTCACACCTGAAGATGACATATTTATAGATTTTTATTACTATATAATGTAACAATATATGGAATGGGATGGACTGAAAATTACCATTTCCAATGTATTTTCTATACTTTGAATCAATCTAGAAGCAGATGTGATGGTAGGTGGAGGCTGGAAGTGACTGATGTGTGTAAGGCAGGTTCTGTACATACTAGACAATTTTGATTCAATAAAGATAAAGATTTCCCTTGAAATTTCCTCTGCTGCAGAATGAAAGAAAAAGTTCATACATACTGACCGATATAGGGGGCTATTCAGAGTTACTAGCACACCAAAAAAGTCATCAATTGGGCAAAACCATGTGCACTGCAGGGGGGGCAGATGTAACATGTGCAGAGAGAGTTAGAGTTGGGTGGGGTACGTTCAAACTGAAATCTAAATTGCAGTGTAAAAATAAAGCAGCCAGTATTTACTCTGCACAGAAACAGAATAACCCTCCCAAATCTAGTGCTGGGAGGAGCACCGCCAGTCCAGTTGCTGATATTGAGATTAAAGATGTCACTGTAGAAGTACACCAGGATGAGGAGGATATTGGTGTAGCTGGCGCTGAGGAGGAAGTTGACGATGAGGATTCTGATGATGATGTGGATTTTTTGAACAAGACACCAGTGTAGACAGTGGCTAGCCATGGGATGTAAAAGCCCATTTCATGCCTGGGAAAAATATCTCCACAAATTTGGACAACATGTGTCAAGCCATGTGTTGACTTTGTCAATCCATAATAAGTAGGGGTAAGGACGTTAACCACCTAGGAACATCCTCCCTTATAATTCACCTGCAGTGCATTCATCATAAGTCATTGTCAAGTTCAGAAACTTTGGTAATAGTGTAAGTAGTTCACTGACACCTAAATTCCTTCTTCCTGTTGTATCCAATCTCCTGCAATCCATACCACCAACTCCCTCAATGTCAATTTGCTCCTCAGTCTGGAATGGAAGTAGACTGACGAGTTCACTCCTATCTGTGTGGATCCTAGAATGGTACGCCTACTGCTGCTGTTGTTGTTGTTGCTGGGAGTCGATCGTCATCCTAGAGAGGAAGTCGGAAGACCACTTGTACTACTTTAACTAAGCAGTTGACTGTCCAACAGTCTTTTGCGAGGAAGAAGAACTATGACAGCAGTCTTCCTATTGCAAAGCAGATTGCTGAGGTCATAACAACTATGCTGGTGTTAGTTGTGCGTCCGGTATCCGCCATTAGTACTGTGTCTCTGGTACAAAATCACATCTAGATTCCACTTCACTAGGTAAGCGATTCCCTGATTTTACAGGGACATTAGTAAAAGTGTCCTCAGTGTCCTGAGAAATATAGTTGTACCCACTGTCCACTTAACCATGGACAAGTAGAGCAGGGGAAAACTAAGGACTACATGACTGTGACAGCCCACTGGGTAGATGTATTGCCTTCCGCAGCAACAACAGCAGCGGCGGCACCAGTAGCAGCATCTCGCAAATGCCAACTCGTTCCTAGGCAGGCTACGCTGTGTATCACTGGTTTCCGCAAGAGTCACACCGCTGACAGCCTCTTACAAAAACTGAGGGACATCTTTGCACAATGGTTCACCCCACTTAGACTCTCCTGGGGATTTGTGATATTGGACAATGCCACCAATATTGTGTGTACATTACATCTGGGCAAATTCCAGCACGTCCCATGTTTTGCACATACATTTAATTTGGTGGTGCAGAATTTTTTTTTAAACTACAGGGGCATGCAGGAAAAGCTGTCAGTGGCCCAAAAAATTGCAGGCCACTTTCGATATTCAGCAACTGGAGCACCAGCAAACACTCTTGAACCTGCCATGCCATCACCTGAAACAAGATGTATAATGAGGTAGAATTCAACCCTCTATATTCTTCACAGGTTGGAGGAGCTGCAAAAGGCTATTCAAGCCTATACAGATGGGTCCACGGTTATCATGGCTAGTTTGCTGCACCTACAGTAGGCACAACATGGTTTATTAACATAAACCCTTCCTCTATTGTTCTCAGCTGCAGTACAATAATGAGAACAATACAGTAGGGGATTATGTCATTACAGCCGGGGATTAAGTCCGACTGCCCAGTCTCAACTAATCCTATTTAAGGTCAAGATAAACATGGACCCATCTGTACATCCACCTATGATATAGGCGAAGGAAAGGGAAAGCACCTGACTCAAGAGCAGTTGAGAATGATTTCCATCTTGTGCAAGGTTCTCCAACCCTTCATACTTGCCATACAGTATGTGAAGTCAGTTCAGACACTGCCAGCTTGAGTCAGGTCATTCCCCTCATTAAGCTTTTGCAGAAGCAGCTGAAGAAATTGAAGGAGGAGCTGACAGAGCGATTCCGCTAAGTGTGTGGGACTTGTGGATGGAGTCGTTCATTCGCTTTGCCAGGATTCAAGGGTAGTCAATCTGTTGAAATCAGAGCATTACATTTTGGCCACCATGCTCGATCCTAGGTTTAAAGCCTACAATGTATCTCTCTTTCCGGTGGTAACAAGTCTGCAGAGGTGCAAAGAACTGCTGGTTAGAAAATTGTCAGCTCAAGCGGAACGTGACCTGTCAACAGCTCTCCTTCATTTTCTCCCACAACTGGGGCTACAAGGAAAAGAATAACATTTCCTAGCCCACCCACTGGCGGTGATGCAGGGCAGTCAGGAGCAAAAAATGACATCTGGTCTGGACTGAAGGACCTGCCAACAATTACTGACATGTCTACTGTCACTGCATATGATTCTGTCACCACTGAAAGAATGGTGGAGGATTATATGAGTGACAGCATCCAAGTAGGCATGTCAGACAATCCGTACGTATACTGGCAGGAAAAAGAGGCAATTTGGAGGCCCTTGCACAAACTGGCTTTATTTTACCTAAATTCCCCCCCCCCCCACCAGTGGTTACTCCAAAAGAGTCTTTAGTGCAGCCGGTAACCTTGTCAGCGATCGGCGTACGAGGTTACTTCCACTAAATGTGGAGCAGATGATGTTCATCAAAATGAATTATAAAGTCCTCCGGGAAGACCTTTACCAGCAATTGCCTCCAGAAAGTACACAGAGACCTATGATGGTGGATTCCAGTGGGGACGAATTAATACTCAGTGAGGAGGATGTACACAGTGAAAGGGGTGAGGAATCGGTGGATGAGGATGTGGTGGACATCTTGCCTCTGTAGAGCCAGTTTGTGCAAGGAGAAATTGATTGCTTCTTTTTTGGTGGGGGCCCAAACCAACCATTCATTTCAGTTACAGTCGTGTAGCAGACCCTGTCGCTGAAATGATTGGTTTGTTAAAGTGTACATGTCCTGTTTATACAACATAAGGGTGGGTGGGAGGGCCCAAGGACAATTCCATCTTGCACCTCTTTTTCTTCTTTGCATCATGTGCTGTTTGGGGACTAGTTTTTTTTAAGTGCCATCCTGTTTGTAACTGCAGTGCCACTCCTAGATGGGCCAGGTGTTTGTGCCACACACTTGTGTGACTTAGCTTAATCATACAGCTACCTCATTGCACCTCTTTTTCTTCTTTGCATCATGTGCTATTTGGGGCCTATTTTTTAAATCTGCCATCCTGTCTGTAACTGCAGTTCCACTCCTAGATAAGCCAGGTGTGTTTGCTGCACACTTGTGTCGCTTAGCTTGGCCATTCAGCTACCTAATTGCACCTCTTTTTCTTCTTTGCATCATGTGCTGTTTGGGGACTAGTTTTTGAATAGTGCCATCTTGTCTGCAACTGCAGTGCCACTCCTAGATGGGCCAGGTGTTTGTGCCGTACACTTGTGTCGCTTAGCTTAGTCACACAGCCACCTCGGTGCAACTTTTAGGCCTAAAAACAATGGTGGTCATTCCGAGTTGTTCGCTAGCTGTTTTTGGTCGCTGCGCAGCAATCAGGCAAATAAATTGCACTTCTACTCATGCGTATGTGGTGCAATGCGCACGTGCGATGTACTTTCACAACAGCCAAAGTCGCACTGCTCGCCACAGAGTGATTGACAGGAAGTGGGTGTTTCTGGGAGGAAACTGACCATTTTCGGAGAGTGTGTGGAAAAACGCAGGCGTGTCAGATACGAACGCAGGCGTGCCTGGGGAAACGCAGGTGTGGCTGGCCGAATGCAGGGCGTGTTCGTGACATCAAAACAGGAACGAAACAGTCTGAAATGATCGCAAGCTAGGAGTAGGTCTAGAGCTGCTCAAAAACTGCACAATCTTTTTTTGTAGCAGCGCTGCGAACCTTTCGTTCGCACTTCTGCTAAGCCAAGATACACTGCCAGTGGGCGGCGGCTTAGCGTTTGCACAGCTGCTAAAAGCAGCTAGTGAGCGAACAACTCGGAATGAGGGCCAATATTGTGAGGTGTGAGGTGTTCAGAATAGACTGGAAATGAATGGAAATGATTGTTATTGCGGTTAATAATACTGTATAGAGCCGGCGCTAGCCGCTCAGTAAAGGGATGCAGTGCAGGGAGGCGCCAAACTGAAGAGGCGCTCAGCCTCTCCCTGCTCTGCATCCCTGCTGCTGCCAGTTGCCGCTGCGCCTGTCACCCTGGATGACAGGTAGCGGCCCGGGCAGATTGCAGCGCGGCGGCTCCCCCTCCTCCCCAGAAAGTGTGCACACCGTGTGTGCCTGTGTGGCCTCAGCCTACACACAACGCCGCTGTTGCTGACATTCACGAGAGACCTAGAGGGTTGGGGACGTGGCCTAATCGTCAGAGCCGTGGCCACGCCCCTTTATGGGGAAAGTCATTGTAAAAAAAAAAGTCTAGGCTGTACAGAGCAGGGTAGGTGTAGTCCCTGATCCCTGAGCCCCCAGCACTCTGCTCCTGAGCCCCTCACTGTGATCCCACCCCCCCACCCACCCATACATGAACAATAACAATAGCAGCAGCCTCTCTGCCCCACTGCAGAACAGCACACTGCAGCATGTGCTGTGCTGCCAAGATGAGAGCTGCTGCTGCCCAGTAAGGTGGGAGGGGGTTGGGAGTGCAGGGGACCAGGGCCCCTCCGGGCCCCTCCATCAGTCCCAGGCCCGGGTAATTAGTTCCCGCTTCCGCCCCCTCTCGGGATCACTGACAACATCTTACAGAGCCACTGCAGTAACGGAGCCTGTGAGAAACCGGAGAAGAAGGGAGCGGATGAGCAGCGCTCGAGTCGGGACCTCCTGCAGGTACCGGGGCCGCACTGTGGAGGGAATGAAGGCTGTACCTGGCATAGGGGGTAACTCAGAGATGAACGCAGATCACTGCATACGCAGCCGGATCTGCGTTCACCTCTGCACATGCTCAATGACGACCAGCCGGACACTACTGTGCTGTGTAATGTGACTAATGGACACTACTGTGCGGTGTAATGTGACTGATGGACACTACTGTGCAGTGTAATGTAACTAACGGACACTATTGTGCAGTGTAATGTGACGTACGGACACTACTATGCGGTGTCATGTGACTAACGGACGCTACTGTGCAGTGTAATGTGACTAACGGGCGCTATTGTGCTGTGTAATGTGACTAACGGACACTACTGTGCTGTGTAATGTGACTGACGAACACTACTGTGCTGTGTAATGTGACTGACGGACACTACTGTGCTGTGTAATGTGACTGACGGACACTACTGTGCTGTGTAATGTGACTGACGGACAATACTGTGCGGTGTAATGTGATTAACGGACACTACTGTGCTGTGTAATGTGATTAACGGACACTACTGTGCAGTGTAATGTGACTAACTGACACTACTGTGTGGTGTAATGTGACTAACGGACACTACTGTGCGGTGTAATGTGACTAACGGTCACTACTGTGCGGTGTAATGTGACTAACAGACACTATTGTGTGGTGTAATGTGACTGACGGACAATACTGTGCGGTGTAATGTGATTAACGGACACTACTGTGCGGTGTAATGTGATTAACGGACACTACTGTGCAGTGTAATGTGACTAACTGACACTACTGTGTGGTGTAATGTGACTAACGGACACTACCGTGTGGTGTAATGTGACTAACGGACACTACTGTGTGGTATAATGTGACTAACGGACACTACTGTGTGGTGTAATGTGACTAACGGACGCTACTGTGCAGTGTAAGGTGACTAACAGACACTACTGTGCGGTGTAATGTGACTAACAGACACTACTGTGCAGTATAATGTGAGTAACGGACACTACTGTGCGGTGTAATGTGACTAACAGACACTACTGTGTGGTATAATGTGAGTAACGGACACTACTGTGCAGACACTACTGACTGATGGACACTACTGTGCTGTGTAATGTGACTGATGGACACTACTGTGCAGTGTAATGTGACTAACAGACACTACTGTGCGGTGTAATGTGACTAACAGACACTACTGTGCGGTGTAATGTGACTAACGGACACTACTGTGCGGTGTAGTGTGACTGATGGACACTACTGTGCAGTGTAATGTGACTAACGGACACTACTGTGCGGTGTAATGTGACTAATAGACACTACTGTGCGGTGTAATGTGACTAACGGACACTACTGTGCGGTGTAATGTGACTAATAGACACTACTGTGTGGTGTAATGTGACTGATGGACACTACTGTGCGGTGTAATGTGACTAACGGACACTACTGTGCGGTGTAATGTGACTAATAGACACTACTGTGTGGTGTAATGTGACTGATGGACACTACTGTGCAGTGTAATGTGACTAACGGACACTACTGTGCGCTGTAATGTGACTAATAGACACTACTCTGTGGTGTAATGTGACTGATGGACACTACTGTGCGGTGTAATGTGACTGACAGACACTACTGTGCAGTGTAATGTGACTAACAGACACTACTGTGCAGTGTAATGTGAGTAACGGACACTACTGTGCAGTGTAATGTGAGTAACGGACACTACTATGCGGTGTAATGTGACTAGCGAACACTACTGTGCGGTGTAATGTGACTAATAGACACTACTGTGTGGTGTAATGTGACTGATGGACACTACTGTGCGGTGTAATGTGACTAACGGACACTACTGTGCGGTGTAATGTGACTAATAGACACTACTGTGTGGTGTAATGTGACTGATGGACACTACTGTGCGGTGTAATGTGACTGACAGACACTACTCTGCAGTGTAATGTGACTAACAGACACTACTGTACAGTGTAATGTGAGTAACGGACACTACTATGCGGTGTAATGTGACTAGCGAACACTACTGTGCAGTGTAATGTGAATTGGTACTATTCTGCGGCCCCTATATTTTTGGCTCTTCCTCCTTTTGGGGGAAGTGGCATGTGTAAGAGGGTGCTCTACCTGGCTCAGTGTGTAAAAGGGTGCTCTATCTGGAATAATGTGTGACTGGCTCAACCTGGTGCAATATGTAAAAGGGGGCTGTATCTGGCGTAATGAATATAAGGGGCACTACCTGGCGTAATGTATGTAAGTGATACTATTGTGTGGTGTAATTTTGAATAATGGAGACTACTGCGCCCCTATATTTTAGGTAATTTTTTTATGACCGTATGTTTATGGATCTTGAGGGGGGCACCAAAATGTGTAGTTACAGCTCTGAGGATGAGATCGTTCACATTTGTATTTGTAAAAAAGCGCAAAATTGATAGTTTGCAGGAGGGCGCCGAACACCCTAGCACCGGCCCTGATACTGTAGGAGCAAAATTACCCCCAAATTCTGTGATTTTAGCTATTCTTATGTTATAAAAAAAAAATCCAGATCCAAAACCAAAACACGAAAGGGTGGTTTTGGCAAAACCAAACCAAAACTTGAGCGGGTAATTAGACCCAAAACCAAAACACGAAAGTGCTCGCCGCACATCTCTACTACTAAGTAATGTGATAAAGTATGCAACACTTATATATTGTGTGTGACTGAGTCTGTATACTGAGCACATTGGAACTTGGAATGGAGAAAAGCCATGGCCACAGCACTATAGGCATAGCCAAATTAAGGGGGGTCGCAGGGCACACAGTACCCAGGGTCCCCCTTTGTTAGGGCCCACCCCAGACAGAGCACACTGACATCGCTAGATTTCCCTCTCACGCAGTAGCAGAACCAGACAGCCAGAATGCGAGGAGGGCAGTATAGAATGTGAGCAGGGCAGTAAAGAATGCGAGCAGGGCAGTATAGAATGTGAGGAGGGCAGTATAGAATGCAGGCAGGGCAGTATACTATGCGAGGAGGGCAGTATAGAATGCGAGCAGGGCAGCATAGAGTGTGAGCAGGGCAGTATAGAATGCAAGCAGGGCAGTATAGAATGCGAGCGAAGCAGTATAGAATGCAGACAGGGCAGTATAAAAAGCGAGAAGGGCAGTATAGAATGTGAGCAGGGCAGTATAGAATGCAGGACGGGCAGTATAGAATGTGGGCAAGGCAGTGTAGAATGTGACAGGCAGTATAGAATGTGAGCAGGGCAGTATAGAATGTGAGAGGCAGTATAGAATGTGAGCAGGGCAGTATAGAATGCGAGGAGAGCAGTATATAATGCGAGCAGAGCAGTATAGAATAAGAGAGGCAGTACAGAATGTGAGTAGGGCAGTATAGCATGCGAGCAGAGCAGTATAGAATGCGGACAGGGTAGTATAGAATGTGAGCAGGGCAGTATAGAATGTGAGTAGGGCAGTATAGAATGCGAGCAGGGCAGTACAGTATGTGAGCAGGGAAGTATAGAATGTGAGGGGGCAGTACAGAATGTGAGCAGAGCAGTATAGAATGTGAGCAGGGCAGTATAGAATGTGAGCAGAGCAGTATAGAATGCGGACAGGGCAGTATAAAAAGCGAGAAGGGCAGTATAGAATGTAAGCAGGGCAGTATAGAATGCAGGGCGGGCAGTATAGAATGTGGGCAGGGCAGTATAGAATGTGAGTATGGCCGTATAGAATGTGAAAGGCAGCATATAATGTGAGCAGGGCAGTATAGAATTCAAGGAGAGCAGTATAGAATGCAAGCAGGGCAGTATAGAATGTGAGAGGCAGTATAGAATGTGAGCAGAGCAGTATAGAATGTGGGTAGGGCAGTATAGAATGCAAGCAGGGCAGTATAGAATGCGGGCAGGGCAGTATAGAATGCGAGCAGGGCAGTATATAATGTGAGTAGGGCGGTACAGAATGTGAGCAGGGTAGTATAGAATGTGAGGGGGCAGTATAGAATGTGAGCAGAGCCGTATAGAATGTAAGCAGGGCAGTATAGAACATGAGGTGGCAGTATAGAATGTGAGCAGGGCAATATAGAATGTGAGGAGGGCAGTATAGACTGTGAGTAGAGCACTATAGAATGCGAGCATGGCAGTGTAGAATGTGAGGGCAGTATAGAATGCGAGCAGGGCAGTATAGAATGTGAGGGGGTCAGTATAGAATGTGAGCACTGTCGTACAGAATGTGAGGGGGGCAGTATAGAATGTGAGCAGGGCAGTATATAATGTGAGTAGGGCAGTATAGAATGCGAGCAGGGCAGTATAGAATGTGAGAGGCAGTATAGAATGTGAGCAGGGCAGTATAGAATGCAGGTAGGGCAGTATAGAATGCAAGCAGGGCAGTATAAAATGCGAGCAGGGCAGTATAGAATGTGAGTAGGGCAGTACAGAATGTGAGCAGGGCAGTATAGAATGTGAGGGGGCAGTATAGAATGTGAGCAGAGCAGTATAGAATGTAAGCAGGGCAGTATAGACTGTGAGCAGAGCAATATAGAATGCGAGCATGGCAGTATAGAATGTGAGGGCAGTATAGAATGCGAGCAGGGCAGTATAGAATGTGAGGGGGGACAGTATAGAATGTGAGCACTGTCATACAGAATGTGAGGGGGCAGTATAGAATGTGAGCAGGGCAGTATAGAATGCAAGCAGGGCAGTATAGAATGCGAGGAGGGCAGTATAGAATGTGAGCAGGGCAGTATAGAATGTAAGGAGGGCAGTATAGAATACGAGCAGGGCAGTATAGAATGTGAGGAGGGCAGTATGCAGTGCAGGCAGAGTATCAGGGTTTATGAGCTACTGATGGAGATTTCTGACCAGAGGAGAGATAGGAGGGTGGAGAGAGCTGGAAGTAACACAGGGATCTCATCTTCTCCTCCTCCCTGCCTGGGTGTCTGGCTCCTATGTAACCAGGCATTATTCAACTATTAGTTTAAATCTAATATACCCCATTGGATTAAATTTTATATTCACAATCCATAAAGCCTAACATGACTCAGTCCTGGAGGGATAACATACTATATTACGTTATGATAATAATTACTAGAGATGTGCGGCGGGCATTTTTCGTGTTTTGTGTTTTGGTTTTGGTTCTAATTTCACTTTCATGTTTTGGTTTTGGATCTGGATGATAAAAAAAAACAGCTAAAATCACAGAATTTGGGGGTAGTTTTGCTCCTACGATATTATTAACTTCAATAACATTCATTTCCACTCATTTCCAGTCTATTCTTAATACCTCACACCTCGCAATATTGTTTTTAGGCCTAAAAGTTGCACCGAGGTGGCTGTATGACTAAGCTAAGCAACACAAGTGTGTGGCACAAACACCTGGCCCATCTAGGAGTGGCACTGCAGTTACAGACAGGATGGCACTTAAAAAAACTAGTCCCCAAACAGCACATGATGCAAAGAAGAAAAAGAGGTGCGAGATGGAATTGTCCTTGGGCCCTCCCACCCACCCTTATGTTGTATAAACAGGACATGTACACTTTAACAAACCAATCATTTGAGCGACAGGGTCTGCCACACGACTGTGGCTGAAATAACTGGTTTGTTTGAGCCCCCACCAAAAAAGAAGCAATCAATCTCTCCTTGCACAAACTGGCTCTACAGAGGCAAGATGTCCACCTCATCATCATCCTCCGATTCCTCACCTCTTTCACCGTGTACATCCTACTCACTGAGTATTAATTCATCCCTACTGGAATCCACCATCACAGTTCCCTGTGTACTTTCTGGAGGCAATTGCTGGTAAAGGTCTTCCCGGAGGACTTTATAATTCATTTTGATGAACATCATCTTCTCCACATTTAGTGGAAGTAACCTCCTACGCCGATCGCTGACAAGGTTACGGCAGCACTAAACACTCTTTCGGAGTACCGTCACAAAGAATTCCCAATTGAGTCCACAGGCGCTCATAAAGGAAAAGAGAAAAGAACAATCATAGTGTAATCTATTTTCCACATATAATCAATTAAATGCAATAAGTGATTGCTCGTACCCCTCGGGATGGTCTACCGTTTTACAAGTAGACAAACACGCTTTTCATGGAGCTGGATATCACCAGTTCAGGCTCTCTGCTGTCAGTATATCCTTGCAGATTGTATCCATACCAAAAAAAGAGAAGACATTTTCTGATAGTGCAACACTGTTTTATTCCTTTAAAATATACATTAAAATTAAGTTTGGGGGGATATGAAATGGTCTCTCACCAATAGAAATGGTCTACCACAGGAGCAGACAAAAACAGCATAGGTAAGTTGTCAAACACAGGCGTCCCTGGAACCAGCTGCCCAAATCCTATGGAGAGATATCCACACCGTTTCCCCTCTTATGGTCCTCCTGCCGACGCGTTTCAACACTTCCACCTAACACTAAGATCCCTATCCTTAGGATAGGGATCTTAGTGTTAGGTGAATCCATGTCTGGCAATAGGATGATTGATGGGCGGATTTAAGTGGGGTATAAATACCCAGTCAGTTTAAACCTCCAGTATGCCTTGATAAAGACACAGGAAGTGTTGAAACACGTCGGCAGGAGGACCATAAGAGGGGAAACGGTGTGGATATCTCTCCATAGGATTTGGGCAGCTGGTTCCAGGGACGCCTGTGTTTGACAACTTACCTATGCTGTTTTTGTCTGCTCCTGTGGTAGACCATTTCTATTGGTGAGAGACCATTTCATATCCCCCCAAACTTTATTTTAATGTATATTTTAAAGGAATAAAACAGTGTTGCACTATCAGAGAATTTCTTCTCTTTTTTTGGTATGGATACAATCTGCAAGGATATACTGACAGCAGAGAGCCTAAACTGGTGATATCCAGCTCCATGAAAAGCGTTTTTGTCTACTTGTAAAACGGTAGACCATCCCGAGGGGTACGAGCAATCACTTATTGCATTTAATTGATTATATATGGAAAATAGATTACACTATGGTTGTTCTTTTCTCTTTTCCTTTATGAGCGCCTGTGGACTCAATTGGGAATTCTTTGTGACGGTATCTACATAGAGTGGTTGGTGACACTCTTATTTTTTCTCCAGTTTGAGATCAGACGGCTGCTCTTGTGGCGCACGACTTTTTATTCATATCACTTTTCTCACTCTTTCGGAGTACACACTGGAGGGGGGGCAACTTAGGTAAAATAAAGCCAGTTTGTGCAAGGGCCTCCAAATTGCCTCTTTTTCCTGCTAGTACAGTATATGTACGGACTGTCTGACATGCCTACTTGGATGCACCACCATTATTTCAATGGTGACAGAATCATATGCAGTGACAGTAGACATGTCAGTAATTGTTGGCAGGTCCTTCAGTCCAGACCAGATGTCAGCTTTCGCTTTTGACTGCCCTGCATCACCACCAGCGGGTGGACTAGGTTATCCTTTTCCTTACAGCCCCAGTGGTGGGAGAAATTGAAGGAGGAGCTGTTGATAGGTCACATTCCGCTTGAGTCGACAATTTACTAACCAGCAGGTATTTGCACCTCTGCACACTTGTGTCTGCTGGAAAGAGAGATACAACGTAGGCTTTAAACCTAGGATTGAGCACGGTAGCCAAAATGTAGTTCTCTGATTTTAACAGATTGACCACCCTTGAATCCTGGCAAAGCAAATGAAGGGCTCCATCCACAAGTCCCACATACTTGGCAGAATCGCTCTGTCTTAGCTCCTCCTTCAATTTCTCCAGCTGCTTCTGCAAAAGCCTGGTGAGTGGAATGACCTGACTCAAGCTGGCAGTGTCTGAACTGAGTTCACGTGTGGCAAGTTTGACGGGTTGGAGAACCTTCCACAAGACGGAAATCATTCTCCACTGCGCTTGAGTCAGGTGCATTACCCCTCCTTTGCCTATATCGTAAGTGGATGTATAGGCGTTAATGGCGTTTTTCTGCTCCTCTATCCTCTGAAGTCTATAGAGTGCTAAATTCCACCTTGTTACCACCTTTTGCTTCAGTTGACTGCGGGGCAGGTTCAGGAGTGTTTGCTGGCGCTCCAGCCTTCGGCACGCAGTGGCAGAATGCAGAAAGTGTCCCGCAATTTTTGGTGCCACCGACAGCATCTCCTGCACACCCCTGTCATTTTTGAAAAAATTCTGTACCACCAAATTTATTGTATGTGCAAAACAGGGGACATGCTGGAATTTTCCCAGATGTAATGCACGCACAATATTGGTGGCATTGTCCGATATCACAAATCCCCAGGAGAGTCCAATTGGGGTAAGCCATTCTGCGATGATGTTCCTCAGTTTCCATAAGAGGTTGTGTTATGCACACCAGTGCCTGCAGGAAAGTACTGGTGTCAGAACTGTTATGCACTCCAGTGTCTGCAGGAATGTACTGGTGTTTGAACTGTTATGCAAAACAAATGGACTCACAGACAAACTGGGGAATATGACATAACGTACACAGAAGGTAATAGGGTAACAAAATACACACAAAGTGAACAGAGAAGCCCAGAGGCTAAGGAACTGGGTATCTCCTTTGTATTAGAACTGCACAGATGGAAAAAGCAAGATGTTGTGTTTTAATACATAGAGAACCCGAAATGCTGTTGCTAAGGGCAACAGCAAAACCCTAAAGGGTTACCAACGGGTGTGGCAGTAAACTCCTTGGTCAGAGATGGAATGATAGACACAAGGAGAGTCTCCACAATCCTATTTCTCACTTGCAGTGCACAGGTTTTAGCTTACTGCCACTAAACTGACCCCTGACACCTAGCACAGTGAGACAGGATTAGACAGGCAAGTCTTAGAATACAGCCGCAAACTTGCTAAGTTCACAGAGTGGTAACAGAACCCCAGCAAGCTAAACGACTGACTCCAGTCTTACTGCTAGGTCTGGATTGGCAGAGTGTAATACCAAATCCCCAGGCCTATTTGCAGTAAGCAACAAACAAATACAAAGCTACACAGTACTGGCTAACTTTCATGAACTGACTAACCAACAAAGATTCAGCAGCATCTGCTTACCCTGAAAAGAGGCCTTATAAAGCAGGTGCTGTCCACGCCCCACTCAGACCTCACAGACTGTGAGCACAAAAACCAGCACCGGATCCCCTGCCGTGCACAGAGCCTATAACCACTGCACAGCAAAAGACCCGAACCGGAGTATCAGCTGCGCTCAGGTTACTCCACTAGCACTTGTCTCCCGGTTGCCATGACGACGTGGCAGCACAGGGCAGGAGACCCTAACAGTACCCCCCCTCTGACGAGGGGTCAAAGAACCCCTACCACCGGGTTTATCGGGGAACTGCGAGAAGAAAGAGCGTATCAGTCTGGGGGCATGAAGATCACAACTGCGCACCCACGACCGCTCCTCCGGGCCATACCCCTTCCAGTGCACCAAAAATGACAGCCGACCCCGAACCACCTTGGAGTCAAGAATCCTTTCAACAACAAACTCCCTCTGGCCACGTATCAGAAGAGGGGAAGGTCTTCCACTGGAAGAAGGATTACTAATCGCCCGTTTTAAAAGGGAACAATGAAATGTTTTATTGATACCCAAAGAACGGGGCAGATCTAACTGAAATGCCACCGGATTGATAACCCTGGTGATCTTATAAGGGCCGATGAACCGGGGCCCTAACTTATGAGATGGCTGTCTCAACTTCAAATTCTTGGTAGACAACCAGACGAAGTCTCCTAATTTGAAGCTGCAGGGTCTTTTCCGCTTATCAAAAACCCTTTTGGTCACTAATGACACAGACACAAGGGCTTTCTTCACTTTCCGCCAAATACCTCTAAGGACCGAAACCACAGAGGAACCACCAGGCGTGGAGTCCAGGGGGTCAAAAGAATTGGCCTTAGGATGATGCCCATACACACAAAGGAAGGGAGAGATCCCTGTAGCAGAGTGAGCCGCGTTGTTATAGGCAAACTCCGCCATGGACAGATGAGCAACCCAGTCAGTCTGACACTTGGAGACATAACACCTGAGGAACTGCTCCAAGGACTGGTTCACCCTTTCAGTCTGCCCATTAGACTGCGGATGGTAGCCTGACGACAAGCTGACAGAAATCTGGAGATCGGAACAAAATGCCCTCCAGAATTTGGCCACAAACTGGGATCCGCGGTCAGAGACCACATCAAGTGGCAACCCGTGGAGACGCACAACATGCAGCATAAATAATTCAGACAGGCGTCTGGCTGATGGCAGGCCAACCAGTGGAGCGAAGTGCGCCATCTTCGAAAACCTGTCAACGACAACCCAGATGGCTGTCATCCCCGAGGATTTGGGCAAGTCCACCACAAAATCCATTGAAATGTGGGTCCATGGCTTAGATGGGATAGAGAGTGGATGTAATGGGCCAACAGGAACCCCTCTAGGAGTCTTATTTCGGGCACAGATGTCACATGCCCGAACCCACTTATCCACATCCTTAGCCACCGAGGGCCACCACACCGCCCTAGATAGCAACTCCCGAGTTCTGGCAATACCCGGGTGACCTGCCGACTTCTTGGCATGGAATTCCAGGAACACTCGCTGTCTTAACCTAGGAGGCACAAACAAAAGACCTACCGGAAGGTCTGGAGGAGCCTGCTCCTGTGCTCTAAGGACTAATGATAAGAGGTCCTGGGTAATGCCCACTTTAATACATGATGGGGAAACAATGGGCAACGGCTCCTCGGTGGTCTCCTGGATTGGAGCAAAACTCCGCGAGAGCGCATCAGCCTTGATGTTTTTTGACCCAGGGCGATATGTTATCAAAAAATTAAAGCGAGCAAAAAACAAAGCCCATCGTGCCTGCCTGGCATTGAGACGCTTCGCTGACTCTAAATATGCCAGATTCTTATGGTCAGTGAGAATTGAGACCACAAACTTAGCCCCCTCAAGCCAGTGTCTCCACTCCTCGAGTGCATCCTTAATAGCCAACAATTCCCGGTTACCCACGTCATAATTCATCTCGGCAGGCGAAAATTTACGGGAAAAGTAAGCACAGGGATGAAGGCGATTATCAGACACTCCCATCTGAGAAAGCACTGCCCCAATACCCATCTCAGAGGCATCCACCTCCACCACAAAAGGACGCTCTGGATCTGGGTGTCGCAGCACCTTGGCCGAAACAAATGCCCTTTTGAGACGGGCAAAAGCCGCTTTAGCCTCACAAGACCAGTGAGCAACATCCGCCCCTTTCTTAGTGAGTGCCACCAAGGGCGCCACTATAGACGAAAATCCAGCGATAAATCGTCTATAAAAATTCGCAAAGCCCAGGAAACGCTGAAGCGCCTTCAAACTAGTGGGCTGCACCCAATCCAGGACTGCCTGTACCTTGGAACCCTCCATTTGGAAACCTTCTGGGGAGATAATATATCCTAGAAATGCGATTTGCTGAACTTCAAATTCGCACTTCTCCAGCTTCGCCCCAAGCCGGTGGTCTCTGAGTTTCTGGAGGACTAAGCGTACATGCTTCCGATGTTCCTCCAGGGAATGGGAGAAGATTAGGATGTCATCTAAGTATACAACTAAGAATCTATCCAAATATTCCCTGAGCACATCATTCATGAAATCCTGGAAGACTGCCGGGGCATTACAGAGCCCAAAAGGCATCACCAAATATTCATAATGCCCTGAGTGGGTATTAAAGGCAGTCTTCCATTCATCCCCCTCTCTTATTCGGATTAGATTGTACGCACCGCGTAGGTCAATCTTAGAAAAAATGGTGGCAGTACGAAGCTGGTCAAACAAGACCGAAATGAGAGGCAGTGGGTATGAGTTTTTAATCGTGATACGGTTCAATTCCCTGAAGTCGATGCAGGGTCGCAACGAACCGTCCTTTTTACCCACGAAGAAGAACCCCGACCCAACTGGAGACTGTGAAGGTCTGATAAATCCCTTAGCCAAGTTCTCCTGAATGTACTCTGCCATAGCCTGAGTCTCAGGACGAGACAGGGAGTACAACCTGCTCTTGGGAAGCTTAGCATTTGGCAACAAATCAATGGCACAGTCATAGGGGCGATGGGGAGGTAGTACCTCTGCAACTTTTTTGGAGAACACGTCCGCAAAATCTGCATAACACCCTGGCAATCCTGGCAAACTTAGCTGCGAGAGCCTGACTGGAAGGCTCAAGCAACTCCTGAAACAATCAGTACCCCAACTAAGAATCTCCCTAGAGACCCAGTCAAATTGAGGATTGTGGGCCCTTAACCAGGGTAACCCCAACACCAATGGGGCAAAAGTACAGACAGTCACATAAAAGGACAATTTTTCAGAGTGTGTGGCTCCAATAAACAAAGAAATCTGGCTAGTGCAAGAGGTAATTTTACCTTGGGATAATGGTTCCCCGTTTAACCCACAAATCTCAATTTCCGATGCCAAGGGTACTAAGGGAACAGAGTGTTTCAGGGCGAATTGGCGGTCCATAAAAACCCCGTCGGCCCCACTGTCCACAAAGGCCTCAGTCTTGACAGTTTGACCGAGGATCTTCAAGGTCACCGGAATGATAAAAGTCTTCTTGGGAAATTCTGACTTCTGGCCTGACAGGATATTTCCCATCACCCTCAGGCCCTGAAGTTTTCCGGCTTTTCTGGGCATGATACTACCACATGACCTTTATTCCCACAGTACAAACACAACCCCTGCTGTCTCCTCCGCGTCTTCTCACGCGAGGAGAGGCGGGTAGCCCCAATCTGCATAGGCTCCTCAGAAAATTCCTCAGAGTCTGAGGTTCCCTTGGGAAGGAAGGAAATCTCAGACTCCCTTTCAAGCCTACGCTCTCTCAGCCGTCTATCCACCCGGATGGATAACTGCATGAGCTGATCCAAGCTATCAGGCAAGGGATATTGTACCAGTTGGTCCTTTATCTGGTTAGAAAGACCTCTTCGGTACTGGTGTCTCAGGGCTGGGTCATTCCACTGGGTATCATGGGCCAACCTCCGAAACTCCGTACAGTAAACCTCAACTGGCCTTCGCCCTTGCTTAAGGATCGAAATCTGAGCCTCGGCTGAGGCCGTCTTGTCAGGGTCATCATACAACATGCCCAGTGCCGTAAAAAAAGCATCAACACTTTTAAGCGACGGACAGTCAGGCTGCAACCCATATGCCCAGACCTGTGGGTCTCCTTGTAGCAAGGAAATCACTATGCCCACCCGCTGAATCTCCGACCCAGAAGACTGAGGCCTAAGCCGGAAGTATAGCTTGCAGCTCTCCTTGAAACAAAAGAACTGCGAGCGATCTCCAGAAAAACGATCCGGGAGATTTACTTTCGGCTCCTTAACCCCTGCAGGTGCTGCTGCTGCGGGAGCTCCACCAGCAGCCTGGGAGGTGTGCATTTTAATGGACAAATCATTAAATTGTCGAGTCAGGACCTGCACCTGATCGACCACCTGTTGCAACGTATTTTGAGGGGTATGCTCCATATTCCCACAAAATTTCAACAGGAGTATTAGGCTGCTGAATATGTTATGCACACCAGTGCCTGCAGGAAAGTACTGGTGTCAGAACTGTTATGCACTCCAGTGTCTGCAGGAATGTACTGGTGTTTGAACTGTTATGCAAAACAAATGGACTCACAGACAAACTGGGGAATATGACATAACGTACACAGAAGGTAATAGGGTAACAAAATACACGCAAAGTGAACAGAGAAGCCCAGAGGCTAAGGAACTGGGTATCTCCTTTGTATTAGAACTGCACAGATGGAAAAAGCAAGATGTTGTGTTTTAATACATAGAGAACCCGAAATGCTGTTGCTAAGGGCAACAGCAAAACCCTAAAGGGTTACCAACGGGTGTGGCAGTAAACTCCTTGGTCAGAGATGGAATGATAGACACAAGGAGAGTCTCCACAATCCTATTTCTCACTTGCAGTGCACAGGTTTTAGCTTACTGCCACTAAACTGACCCCTGACACCTAGCACAGTGAGACAGGATTAGACAGGCAAGTCTTAGAATACAGCCGCAAACTTGCTAAGTTCACAGAGTGGTAACAGAACCCCAGCAAGCTAAACGACTGACTCCAGTCTTACTGCTAGGTCTGGATTGGCAGAGTGTAATACCAAATCCCCAGGCCTATTTGCAGTAAGCAACAAACAAATACAAAGCTACACAGTACTGGCTAACTTTCATGAACTGACTAACCAACAAAGATTCAGCAGCATCTGCTTACCCTGAAAAGAGGCCTTATAAAGCAGGTGCTGTCCACGCCCCACTCAGACCTCACAGACTGTGAGCACAAAAACCAGCACCGGATCCCCTGCCGTGCACAGAGCCTATAACCACTGCACAGCAAAAGACCCGAACCGGAGTATCAGCTGCGCTCAGGTTACTCCACTAGCACTTGTCTCCCGGTTGCCATGACGACGTGGCAGCACAGGGCAGGAGACCCTAACAGGTTGTCAGCTGTGTGCCTCTAATGGAAAGCGGTGATACATAGCGTAGCCTGCCTAGGAACGAGTTGGCGTTTGCGAGATGCTGCTACTGGTGCCGCAGCTGTTGTTGCTGTGGGAGGCCATACATCTACCCAGTGAACTGTCACAGTCATATAGTCCTGAGTCTGCCCTGTTCCACTTGTCCACATGTCCATGGTCAAGTGGACACTGGATACAATCGCATTTTGTAGGACACTGGTCTTTTTAAGACGTTTGTGTACATTCTCGGTATCACCTGCCTAGAGAAGTGGAACCTAGATGGGATTTGATACCAGGGACACACTATCTCCATCAATTCTCTAAGTTCCACTGAACTAATGGTGGATACCGGACGCACCTCTAACACCAAAATAGCTGTCAAGGCCTCAGTTATCCACTTTGCAAAAGGATGACTGCTGTCATATTTCATCTTCCTCACAAAGGACTGTTGGACAGTCAATTGCTTACTGGAAGTAATACAAGTGGTCTTCTGACTTCCCCTCTGGGATGACGATCGACTCCAAGCAACAGCAGCGGCAGCAACAGCAGGTGTACCACTCATTGATCCTCTGGAGGAATCCCAGTTAGGAGAGTACTCCTCAGTCTTGATAGTGACATGGCCTGTAGGACTATGGACGTTCCTGACTGAGGATGAAGTTGACGTTGAGGGAGTTGGTGGTGTGGCTTACAGAAGCTTGGGTACAGGAGGAAGAAGGGTGTCAGTGGACTGCTTACGGTCTTACCCAAAGTTTCACAACTTGACACTGACTTCTGATGAATGCGCAGCAGGTGACATATAAGGGAGGATGTTCCTAGGTGGTTAACATCCTTACCCCTACTTATTACAGATTGACAAAGGCAACAGATGGCTTGACACCTGTTGTCCGTATTTGTGTATAAATAATCCCACACTGAAGAGGTGGCTTTTTTGTTAGTTTGCCAAGGCATCACAATGGGCTTCTTCATCCCAAGGACAACAGGTGTCTCCCCAGGTGCCTGACTTAAACAAACCACATCATCATCAGAATCCTCATCATCAACTTCCTCCTCAGCGCCAGCAATACCCATATCCTCATCCTGGTGTACTTCAACAGTGACATCTTCAAGTTGACTATCAGGAACTAGACTGTGGGTGCTCCTTCCAGCACTTGCAGGGGGCGTGCAAATGGTGGAAGGAGCCACTTCTTCCCGTCCAGTGTTGGGAAGGTCAGGCATCCCAACCGCCGACACACTTGGACTGTCCTTGGGGATTTGTGATACCATCTCAGAACGCACAGTTATTTTCTGTGCTCTTTCTAGCTTAACTCTTTTAATTTTTCTAGCTGAACCACTAGCCATGAACATAGGCCAGGGCCTCAGCCGTTCCTTGCCATTCTGTGTCGTAAATTGCACATTGGCAAGTTTACGTTTCTCCTCAGATGATTTAAATTTATTTTTTTGGTTCTTTTTACTGAACTTTGGCTTTTTGGATTTTACACGCCCTCTACTATCACATTGGGCATTGGCCTTGGCAGACAGCATTGATGGCATTTCATCGTCTACGTCATGGCTAGTGGCAGCAGCTTCAGCACTAGGAGGAAGTGGTTCTTCTTGATCTTTCCCTATTTTATCCTCAACATTTTTGTTCTCCATTATTTTTTGGTATTTATAGGGGGTGTAGTATGGTATGCCAGCGGCCAAGCTCCCGGCGACCAGCATACCGGCGCCGGGAGCCTGACTGCCGGTATACCGACAGTGTGGCGAGCGCAAATGTGTCCCTTTGCGGGCTCGGTGGCGTGCTACGTGCGCCACGCTATTTTATTCTCCCTCCACGGGGGTCGTGGACCACCACGAGGGAGAAAAAGTGTTGGTATGCCGGCTGTCGGGATTCTAGCGCCAGTAAACTGTGCGCCGGGATCCCGACAGTTGGCATACTGAAGACCACCCATTATATGAGACAATATGCAGTACAGGAATGACTGGAATGACTGATGACACAGGACACTACCACTGGTCTGCACAACACAGCTTCACTTATACAGCTACACTGGATATATGGCAGCAGAGAACACTAACACTGTGACTGACTGGACTGATGCAGCACAATACACTGACTACACTGGACTGGTCTGCACAACACAGCACCACTTTATACAGCTACACTGGATATATGGCAGCAGAGAACACCAACACTGTGACTGCCTGGACTGATGCAGCACAATACACCGAGTGACTACACTGGACTGGACAACACTTGCTACCCCACTTTCCCGCCCCAACACAGACGCTGAACACTGAGGACACGTCCTCTCTATACACTCTTCGAAACTGGAGTGAAAATGGCCGCGATGCGTGGCTCCTTTTATGGAATCCAAATCCCGCGAGAATCCAACAGCGGGATAATAACGTTTTGCCTCGCTCGGGTTTCCGAGTCAGGCCGGAAAACCCGAGCTTGGCTCGGATCTGGACTCGGAAGGCAAAGTCCAGTAGGGTTCGGTTCTCTGAGAACCGAACCCGCTCATCTCTACTGTAAACCCAGAATCATTTAAATTCTTTTTAATCCAACATCACATATAAACATATAAACATACATACACACGCCCGGTGTTTAGATTAAAATACAATAATAAGTAATAGTAAAAACACCATAAGACAATTTGTCACCATAATTTAATCATGAAGAATACTGATGAACCATTTTCAATCACAATTGATGGTGGAGCAGGTGGTTAGTAAATAGCCCATGCAGATGACTATTCAGTGATTAGTAAGGTCTATTCAGTTTGGAAACTGAATTTATATAAAGTGGAAAATTTTAACATTTATGGAGATAATTTAGACCGTTAACATTGAAAAAAAAAACACACATCATTTACCCCATAACAATAACGGTGCTATAGAGAGCAAAATGGAACAAACAGTAGAAACATGAAATGAGAACCGCATTGTGTTTATCAAAGAAGTATACAAAGGGCATGGAGGGAGGTAGACTGGGAGAGAGAGGGAAAAACAAGGGAAGGAAATACAGAATGACCTGGTACATTAGGTCAGCATAATTACTGCAGGGCATAAAGTCAGTAGTAAAAGAGAGTCAGAAATGGCACTAACATTACCACCCATGTTGAACTTGATAGAGAACTATACTGTACTGTATGTAACAGAAATAAACCAACAAATGAAGCATAATACATAGCAGAAACATATCAAAACTCATAACATGACATTAGTGAGAATATAAATGTACAAAAATATATCCCTCAAGTTGGATGATCAATGTCCGTGGATACTGGATATCCTGAGAACAAAAGGCCATAGTAATAGAAGCCAAGACCCACTGTTTAGAGACAGTTGGGGTGGATAAATCCAGGAAGAGTTGAAGGTCCCCTAAGATATCTGACTCCTCAGCTGACCTTACAACTTGAAGAATGCATTCCATAACTAGGAAATCATGGAAACACAGGAGAGTATCTTGAATTAGAGACCCAGAAACCTGACCCAGGCCTAGAGAGATGGTGGAGAAATTGCAAAAGAGAGTCATTGCTTATTCCAACATCCCTGTACTGAAGATATATTTAGGAATGCCTTGGAATTTTATATTATTTCTCCAGGAGCAGTCTTCAATTTCCACAACTTGTCCTTATTGCCTCCAGCTTAGACTGTCGTTGGTTATGAGCAGAAATGAGGTCATTATACTGTATGAAGCAATTAATTCCTCCATCTTACATTCCAGGTGATAAGTTTGGCTCCATCTAGTGGAAAGTTCAGATTTAACCACACAAATGGCAGCAATGAAGTCTTGAGTAAGATCCATTTTGAAGGCCACCAGTACTTGTCCTAAGGATTTGTCACTGAGCAGAGCATTGGAGTTTTGGTCCACCACAGAATCAGAAAGCCCAAAGCACCTCTCAAACCAGAACTGTTAGCAGAAGCAGGTAGTAAGGCATCAGAAGAGGAGCAGTAGAGTTATGGGCCAACTTCTGGCTGGGAAAAGATATATAAAGAGGCTGTCTTCTCAGTCAATAGCTTTAAATGACTTAGAAGCAGAGATTTTGAGATCTTTTTAAGTGTAAGGGATAATTAGGCCTGATTCATAAGTGGCCAATTATGCAGCTGTAACTGCATCTTTTTAGGCAATGTGAATGTTTATTAAATTTTGATGTAAGGCCCAAACATTTTGGCCACCATATTGGAAAATTACCACCTACTTCAAAACCAATGGTGATTTCTTAGTCATTTGTTCAGCTTTGTGCTAATTTTTATGATTTCTTTTTGTTATTTAGCACATTACTGTTATCCAAACATTTTGTACACCATATTGAAAAATGGATGCAATCTTTAAAAATAATGGGTATTTCTTTAAATTTTACAATATCTAGTAATTTGTTCACCAGGTATTATAAGACACACAATGACTTTAATAGCAAACACTGTAAATCATCTGAATGTAAGATAAATGTGAGTAATGATGTGATGCTCCCCTTTATGCAATTGCAAGTTGCACACAGTGGACATTTCCTAAAACGTTTGAGGAAGACAGGTACAGTACATCTTCTTGATGGGTGGCCTACATCTGCAGACGGCCATCATGAGTGTCCTTGGAGATCTTTTAGATGGAAACAGGTGGGAGGAAAGTCTGGCTGAAGCTGGGATAACATCTTCTGGTAGAGCTCACTCATATATTCAAGTGCATCATATAACAAGAACCAGATATGAATACCAGGTGACACTGTGGGGCTAATTCAGACCTGATTGCCCACTGTGTGAAAACGCACAGCAGCAATCAGGTCGGAACTGCGCATGCATATGCACCGGAATGTGCAGGTGCGACGGACTGCAACGGGGATCGCCAGGCAGCGATGGGTTGGTGCGAAAATTCCGAACGCACTGTCGATTGTAAGGAGATTGACAGGAAGAGGGTGTTTGTGGGTGGCAACTGACCATTTTCAAGGAGTGTCTGATAAAAATGCAGGAGGGACCCGGCGTTTGGAGGGAGGGTTTCTGACCTCAGCTCCGTATCTGATCATCGCACTTTAAGAGTAAGTCCTGGGCTGCGCAGAGACTGCACAAAATTAGTTTGTGTAGCTCTGCAACACATCCGAACGCACACTTGCACAGTGAATTCCCCCAGTAGATGGCGATGCAAAAAACGCACCCTAGCGATCAGGTCTGAGTTTGTGCATTGTTCTACAATACGTACGAGAGAGCAAGATTATTCTCATATTATTGAGTATGATAGAAAAGACAATAATGATGATAAACCTCTTTTGTTTGAGGAATGGTTAAAAAAAAGCATTACATAATCCCACAGGTTACATATAGGAGTACTGTGATCATAGTGGAAGACTCTCTTGTTATATTCTTGACATCAATCAGAAGTTCCAGCTTTGGAATGTACACTATGTGAAGTCTCTGTCAAGATTTGCTCCTTGGTTTTTGTCATAAAACCGCTATAAATAACCTGGCTTCCTGCGCATCTGTGAGATATAAAACATATACTATATCTGCATCCTGAAATTCTTCAAGAAGTTACAGCAGGAAAGGTTACAGCTAATATTGGTGGGAAAATGTTTTCTGCAATGTCATTGGACCAGGCGCATGAGAAATACAATGCAAGAGTAAATGGAGAAGGAGGAGCAGTCGGACTGATGGAAAACCCTGATGGACTGAGATGATGGGCCCAAAGTAACAAATTTAAACAGGAGTTTGAAGAAGTATTTAAAAATGTAACATGCATTTAAATCAACACCATGGATGCTCAGCCAGCACTAAAACTTTATTATTAAGACAGAGAAAGGCTTTAAGAAACATATGACAAGATTTAGGAGATCCATTTCAAGACAAGAGTCAAGATATCCATAGTCTTTATGGTAATATCATTGTTTCTCATACAGGGATTTATTTAATCATAGATTTTAAGACCAAATTATATCAATTGATATTCCACTTGAAGACAATCAAGTAAATTGTGTATTGTAAAACAAAAACTCTTGTACAAAACAAAGCTCAACTGGCAATGAGAGCCATGAGAAATTATGTCAGCCTCTCTCCAAACTGGTTGTCAACAGAGAGGTTCTGATCTTGATGAATTCTTCCATCATGAATATCAACTATTTGCACCGTGTTTGTCAGACTATGTGCACCTTGGAAAAAACAAGAAATCTGATCTTCTCTGGTGTTGCAGAAATGTGTCTATCTAGCTTCAGCATCATGTGCCATATGGGATTGCCCATACATAGTACACATGATACCTACTGGAGATGTCAATACATTTGAGGACTATGGAGATGAATTGGCATTGTCTGGGATGACAATAGATCTTACAGATTAAAATTAGAGATGAGAATGTTCAGAGGCGCTGGCATAAGGCAAAAAACCAATGGTGGGAACTTTCTGCTTAGCGGTGACGTCACTTTAGGTCAACCGCAGGGCAGAAAGTTCCCACCATTGGTTACAATGGAGCGCATAGGCGCTACATTGTAACACTGCCGTGTGCCGCCTGTCACTCAGTACAGGAGCACACAGCCGATCAGGAGAGTGCTACAACGTGGCGCTCCCTGATTGGCTGAAGAAACCCACTTAGACAGAAGTCAGAGTGGGTTTCTGGCATTCGGGGAAAGGAGTCCCATGTGAAAACATGGGGCCCCTTTCAGTTCGTGGCTCGGGTCTCCGTTTTGTTATTTTATTCAAGTACGTGGATTACAAAAGGATGCTACGAGGAGCCTGGGACCCTGGATCTGGTGAGTAGAATTTTTTCAACAGGTACCCCTTGGATTCTACTGGAGAAGAGGACCGACCTGCGTGTGAACATAAGGTAAGTATGTGTATATGTTTGTGTGGATGTATGTAATAAATCTTTACTTTCAAGGTGTGTGTGTCTTGTGTTTATTTGGGTATTTTTTTAGTAGTATTACTACAGGTACCAGCGGGCCCGTTTTTCCGCTGCATGCTGGTACTTGTGGTTCTCCAAGTACCAGCATGCGGGGGAGGCTTGCTGGGACTTGTAGTACTGCTACTAAAAACAATATCTTTTCATTTTGACAAAAGGCTATCAGCCCCCCATCCGCAGCCAATTGGTTGGGGGGGACAGCCTCGGGCTTCACCCCTGGCCCTTGGGTGGCTGGGGGGGGGACCCCTTGATTGAAGGGGTCCCCACTCCCCCAGGGTACTCCGGCCAGGGGTGACTAGTTGGATTTTTGATGCCACGGCCGCAGGGCACTATATAAAAGTGACCCCCGGCTGTGGCATTATCTGTCCAGCTAGTGGAGCCCGGTGCTGGTTTTAAAAATACGGGGGACCCCTACTCTTTTTGTCCCCCGTATTTTTGGAACCAGGACCAGGCGCAGAGCCCGATGCTGGTTGCTTAAATATGGGGGAACCCCTGTCAATTTTTTCCCCATATTTCTGCAACCAGGATCGGCTCAAAGAGCCCGAGGCTGGTTATGCTTAGGAGGGGGGACCCCACGCAATTTTTTTTTTAAAAATAACCACTTTCCCACCCCTTCCCACTGATATACATGCACGGATCTCATGGATCCGTGCATGCCTATCCAATCACGGATATAAAAAGCAGGTCTGTTTTTTTTTTGCACTTTTTTACGAGTTGTAATTTTTCACGGCAGTGTTTTTTTTTTTTTTGCTTTGCACTTCTTAGTAAATGACCGAGATTCATACTTAAACAGCCGTGTTTTGACCGATGGTGTATTCATTCGTATTTTTTTGGATGACCTTCCAAAAAAATACGAATGCCCTCATCACTGCCGTGATTTAAGTTTAGTAAATGACCGAGATGACACTTTGAAGAAAAAACGGCATCTCGATCAAAATCGGGACCTTAGTAAATTTACCCCATACTGTAGTAATCACAAAAGGAGAAACAATCTGATGCAAGATGTCTATGTGTCTATGCATGAATGTCTCCACTCATGTAGTCAAGTGGAAGCATATACAAGAATTCTACTACATGCACAAAAGGAGACTCAAGCTGGGCACAAATCCATCACTCTTAGGGCAGTAGGCACATGTTGTAGTGTTGTCACTCTTATCACTCTAGGACATAGCACAAGTCAATTTCATGTGGATTGCATGTGGAACTGGAAAGAATTCTAAATATATTCCAATTCATCTCCTGCTTAGTAAGCATAGAATATAAAATCTAAGACACTTCCATTTTCCCATGCATCCACTGGAAGTGACACAACTATCTCATTTGCTGGATACGGCAAGAAACCATCTTGTGAAACATTCAAAATTCTTTCAGAAATTGCGTGCACATTCCAGCTTTTATCTCAGCAGTCTACTGATGTTGAAGTTTCTATGGAAGAACTAGAAAATGTTTCTTTTTATGATGATAAGTCACCATCTCACTGCACAGATAAGGGGAGTACTGTAAGAAAGAACTCTACTAAGAAAGGACATTCCATCAACAGGGTGCACCAACCAAATCAGCTTCATTTCAGCATGCCCTGAGGAGTATCTATCTAGCTGGACACTGCTGGGGGCAGTGCAATAAAACAGCCTTCCTTACCTGGTCCGGGGGGACTGGGGGTTGGCAAAAATTGTAAAAATCAACCTGGCATCCCATGCAGACCATTCTGACTCAGGCATAGCTGGGCAGGGAATGTGCTTGCTGCTGATGGAGCCACCATGATGAGGAGAGGGGGTCTTCTGTAGGAGCTTTATTACCCTCTCTGATCCAGAAGGGTAAGACAGTATTTGTAAGTCTACTTCCAGTGAGTATCACCATAAAGTATGCTGTATTGTGTATATGCATTATGGATAATACTGAGCTCTATGGAATTGTATAGGCACCTGGTGACAATGAGGGGGAAGGGGGAATACTGTACATCTGTGCCAGGGAGTGTAATACCAGATACCAGCATCCCAATGCTCAGCATCCCAAAAGGGGTCGGGTAAGTATTCTTTACCCTCCCTCCCCACAACTTAACCCTCACCAACCCCGGATGTGACTAAACCTAATACCCCCTCCCCACAGCCTAATCCTAACCCTCCCTTCTACGCAGCCTAACCCTAACTCTCCCTAGCCCCCCTCCCTGCAGCCTAACCCTAACCCTCCCATAGGGTGCCTAACCCTAGCCCCCCTCTCAGCAGCCTAAGCCTAATCCTCCCTTCCCCGCAACCTAACCCTAACTCTCCCTACCCCGCAGCCTAACCCTCCCCCCGCAGCTTTAACCTAACTTCCTCATGGACAAACCTAGAAGTCTCTGGCATAGTTATGTTTGGGATGTCAGCAGTTCGGTATCTGGTATCAGCATTCCAAGTGATGTCAGAGTTCCAGTGCCAGCATTTTGACCATGTGTCAGGATTCCGGTGTAGGGATTTTGAACACTGGCATCCTGTGCCAGGAAACAATTTAGGAATTATGTTAGAAATAACTTCTCATAATTGGGGAAACTATGGTCATACTGCATTATGCAGCACTCTTACTGTGGATTAGGGATGCATGTAGGACATGAACTGTACATTATACAGCCATATACATCACTCACCCATATATACTCATCATCTTCATTTACATCACACAGCCATATACATCCATCACCCATATGCAATCCTCATCGTTATATACATCATACAGCCATATACATCCATCACCCATATACAATCCTCATCGTTATATACATAATACAGCTATATACATCCATCACCCATATGCAATCCTCATCGTTATATACATCATACAGCCATATACATCCATCACCCATATACAATCCTCATCGTTATATACATCATACAGCCATATACATCCCTCCCCATATACACTCCTCATCTTCATATACATCATACAGCCATATACATCCCTCACCCATATACACTCCTCATCTTCATTTACATCATACAGCCATATACATCCATCACCCATATACACTCCTCATCTATATATACATCATACAGCCATATACATCCCTCACCCATATACACTCCTCATCTTCATTTACATTATACAGCCATATACATCCCTCACCCATATACACTCCTCATCTTCATATACATCATACAGCCATATACATCCTTCACCCATATACACTCCTCATCTTCATATACATCATACAGCCATATATATCCCCCACCCATATACACTTCTCATCTTTATATACATTATAAAGCCATATACATCCATCACCCATATACACTCCTCATCTTTATATACATCATACAGCCATATACATCCCTCACCCATATACACTCCTCATCTTCATATACATTATACAGCCATATACATCCCTCACCCATATACACTCCTCATCTTCATATACATCATACAGCTATATACATCCCTCACCCATATACACTCCTCAACTTCATATACATCATACAACCATATACATCCCTCACCCATATACACTCCTCATCTTCATATACAGCATACAGCCATATACATCCCCCACCCATATACACTTCTCATCTTTATATACATTATACAGCCATATACATCCATCACCCATATACACTCCTCATCTTTATATACATCATACAGCTATATACATCCCTCACCCATATACACTCTTCATCTTCATATACATTATACAGCCATATACATCCCTCACCCATATACACTCCTCATCTTCAAATACATTATACAGCCATATACATCCCTCACCCATATACACTCCTCATCTTCATATACATCATACAGCTATATACATCCCTCACCCATATACACTCCTCATCTTTATATACATCATACAGCTATATACATTCTTCACCCATATACATTCCTCATCTTCATATACATCATACAGTCATATACATCCCTCACCCATATACACTCCTCATCTTTATATACATCATACAGCTATATACATCCCTAACCCATATACACTCCTCATCTTTATATATTATACAGCCATATACATCCTTCACCCATATATACTCCTCATCTTTATATACATCATACAGCCATTTACATCCCTCACCCATATACACTCCTCATCTTTATATACATCATACAGCCATATACAACCCTCACCCATATACATTCCTCATCTTCATATACATCATACAGTCATATACATCCCTCACCCATATACACTCCTCATCTTTATATTCATCATACAGCTGCTATATACATCCCTAACCCATATACACTCATCATCTTTATAGATATCATACAGCCATATACATCCTTCACCCATATATACCCCTCATCTTTATATACATCATACAGCTATATACATCCCTCACCCATAGAAACTTCTCATCTATATTTACATTATACAGATATATACATCCCTCACCCATATACTCCTCATCTTTATATACAGCATACAGCAATATACAACCCTCACCCATATACACTCCTCGTCTTTATATACATTATACAGCTATGTACATTCCTCACCCATATACACTCCTCATCTTTATATACATCATTCAGCTATATACATCCCTCACCCATATACACTCCTCATCTTTATATACATCATACAGCTATATACATTCCTCACCCATATACATTCCTCATCTTCATATACATCATACAGTCATATACATCCCTCACCCATATACACTCCTCATCTTTATATACATCATACAGCTATATACATCCCTAACCCATATACACTCCTCATCTTTATATATATCATACAGCCATATACATCCTTCACCCATATATACTCCTCATCTTTATATACATCATACAGCCATATACATCCCTCACCCATATACACTCCTCATCTTTATATACATCATACAGCCATATACAACCCTCACCCATATACATTCCTCATCTTCATAAACATCATACAGTCATATACATCCCTCACCCATATACACTCCTCATCTTTATATTCATCATACAGCTATATACATCCCTAACCCATATACACTCCTCAACTTTATATATATCATACAGCCATATACATCCTTCACCCATATATACTCCTCATCTTTATATACATCATACAGCCATATACATCCCTCACCCATAGAAACTCCTCATCTATATTTACATTATACAGATATATATACATCCCTCACCCATATACTCATCATCTTTATATACAGCATACAGCAATATACAACCCTCACCCATATACACTCCTCGTCTTTATTTACATTATACAGCTATATACATTCCTCACCCATATACACTCCTCATCTTTATATACATCATACAGCTATATACATCCCTCACCCATATACACTCCTCATCTTTATATACATCATACAGCTATATACATCCCTCACCCATATACACTCCTCATCTTTATATACATCATACAGCTATATACATCCCTAACCCATATACACTCCTCATCTTTATATATATCATACAGCCATATACATCCTTCACCCATATATATTCCTCATCTTTATATACATCATACAGCCATATACATCCCTCACCCATATACACTCCTCATCTTTATATACATCATACAGCCATATACAACCCTCACCCATATACATTCCTCATCTTCATATACATCATACAGCTATATACATCCCTAACCCATATACACTCCTCATCTTTATATATATCATACAGCCATATACATCCTTCACCCATATATACTCCTCATCTTTATATACATCATACAGCTATATACATCCCTCACCCATATACACTCCTCATCTTTATATATACATCATACAGCCATATACATCCCTCACCCATATACACTCCTTATCTTTATATACATCATACAGCTATATACATCCCTCACCCATATACTCCTCATCTCCATATACAGTATACACATACACAGTGATATGTGGAGATAGACATGGGCGGAGCACAGAACACCCATCCCCATTTCTCAGTGATGCGCTGCAACTTCCGCAGAACATTCTATTCCCAACTCTATCAGCTCTATCAGCAATGAAACCACTTCTCTGCTTAAGCGACTGGGCGGTTCATAGCTATAACCACTAGTGTGTACAGAATCTCCACTACATCCTCCAGCCTGTACACACATATGTCCAACAAATGTTCTCCTTGTTTATACTGTGACTGGAGATGTCTTATTACTTACACATTGACTATAAAGTTGAATTAAATTGAATCTATTTTGATAGTTTTTTGGAGACACTCTGGGGGTCATTCCGAGTTGATCACTCGCTGACGTTTTTCGCAGTGCAGCGATCAGGACTCTACTGCGCTTACATATGCACCGCAATGTGCATGCGCGTCGTATGGGTACAAAGCGGATCATTGCTGAGCGATGGATTAAATGAATAATCCATTCGCACGGGCAATTGCAAGGAGATTGACAGGAAGAGGGCGTTTATGGGTGTTGATAATGTCAGTTATTATCTTAGACCGTAAAGCTATACCTCTAGATACACTATTACCGTGGAGCCGCTATGGCCGCTAGACTGAATACACGTGCTGCGCACTTTGTACGCTATTTGCATACAGAGTCCCGCACGTGGTACGTACTTGGCATACACACACCGCGCTGAGTGTACAGAGTACAAACAGCGTGTGCACACACAATTGATAACCTTTAAACCTTGTTAATGATATAATGCAATGATATGATTACACTTTAAACCCATAGCAGCAAAGTACTGCAACGATGTTATACCTTAAACCTTAAGTAGCGCTGACGGTATAAAGTACCCGCAGTGCGTACACCTTAACAATACTTATAAACCTTTTACAGTTAAAATACACTTTAAACCCCTGCAGGAAAGTGAGGACATGACACCAGTTTGTAGTTGAAACCACAGGGTTCTAAGGCCACCGTGGATTATTCAAAAAAGGTTAAACAGTACAAAGTATACACTACAGGCTAACAAGATAAATCTAAACAGAATAATGGCTACAGTCAATGTACATACGTGTGAATATTCGCAAGCGCTTCCCAGATCCGGTCCTCCGCTCATCAGGTAGATAGCATTCAGAGTCTTTGATAGTGACCTGGCCTGCAGCTCGCTCTTTATTCAGTAGATCAAGGCATAATACAATAGACACTGAGTGCTCTTTCTTCCATTGGTTAGTTCAAGAAGTGGGCAATGGCTAGGACTTGAGATGTGGTTTCTGTTGTTTACATCTGAGTTCCCGCCCGATGATCAGTTAAACCCATCACATTAATCATAAATCTGGTATTATTAATAACTTAATGAGGTAAATTTTAATAATGTTCTTATTCCCACCAGATCAATGTTTACGTGAACTCTGAACAATATGATCCCACACATGATAGGATTATCTATTTCAATCTTCAAGATATACCTATATCCACAGATTCATATATATATATATATATATATATATATATATATACATACGCACACACATACTCCTGCTATTACAATTTGTTAGGAATTATATATTTATTCATTTATATATATACATAACATATATAAATGAACACCTCTATCTCCATGGGTTTCGGACTAGGAATGTTAGTATCTTAAATTCCTATCTGTCTGGTTTTGTTGTGGTTAGCTATTGTTTCTGATCTTCCAAACAGCCTCGGCTCCTGGGCATTGTTCACCCTTGTTTGTCCCTTCCTCTCAGGTGAGACAATGACAACTCAGCACTCATTGTTCTGAATAGAAACCTGGCCATCTTAGTAAACAAAGGTGTTTGCTCTCTTCATAGAATCTCAAAGCTTAGTGTAAATAAGGCCATTGTATCTCAGTCTGTGGGAGATTTAATTTATGTGTGACTGGGTTTCATTCTCATTCCCTCCACATTCATAGTATATAGAAAATACAATTTATATCTATATTCTACTTCTGCACATAACTATACGCAGGAACATGCGATTTTTCTCTAACCAACACCAGAATGTTTCCCTTAAAATACCCTACAGCTGGATACCAAACATCACCTTATAGCCTTAGTCTGTCCCCTCTTATCCTGCAAAGGTGAATCCCTTTGTTCTGGACTTGTTGATGTGGTACAAGGGAGCTATATCTAACATGTACACTATTTTGGTTAAATATGTAATGTTCTGATAACCCCGTATGCGCTCACAAACTCTACCGTAAACGCGCATACCACGCGCTAAGGTGCATGGCCGTGGGGAGCTACTTTACGCATATTGCGGATATGCGCCCTCACGGCGGAATAAGTGCACGTGCAACGGGCATGTGCAAGGGGTTAGTACCTGGGGAGTGCATTACAATATTTTTCGACTTTGACAGTCCACCTTTTGGCAGTCAACAATAACTGCCACTATCTAAACTTTAAACAGAAAAATATACAATGCAATATCTACAGATGGTTGGATAAAAACATACAATACAAATTATCTACAGATAATTGGACGGTAGGAGAGGTGTAGGTGAGAAACGTATGACCTAGTGGGATAGTAAAAGCATGTATGTATGAAATCCATGTCTGAGTGGCATGTGTCATCGTGCCATACATGTTCTAGATAAGCTTCGAGGTATTGTGAAGTATACATTAAATCCTTCTTATCCCGTCTTAAGGGTCTGTAAGTGGGCCAACAAACACTACCGAGCTCTTTTCGGCTTCTTGTCTCAACAAGTGGGGTGCACATTTAGTTGATGATACATGAAGGGGGGACACATGTGAATGCTAATATATATATGGATATTACCTATCGACTATGTGTGACACTACCTGAAGGTTGTAGAGATGAAGATAAGACACGTATCACAAATACATTCACATAACATTTGTGCAATCGTTCTTGGGTGTTGGTTGAGGTCTTGTCCGGATGGGTGTATCTTTGCTGAAAGTGTTAATCAAAGTCTTTTCTGGATGGATGTGTTGTTCATCAAAGTCTTTTCCGAATGGATGTGTTGTTCATCAAAGTCTTTTCCGAATGGATGTATTTTTGCTTGAGGGAAAACAAAGGAGAAACGGGTGTAAGAAATGGATCGTGGAATCACGTCTTATCACAACATTGTCTCTATTGATGGGTCATAAATTGAATCAGTTGTGGTAACAATGCCCCCGCTCCTTAAACTCATCACTTTGGTACCGTGCTTGCGCCGCGTTAAAACTCGAACACACCTAAATATCAAGCCAATCATTATGACAACTCCCAGGATACAAAGGAGAAACTTTCCTACACTCACGATAACATTTTGAGCCCATTCTCCTAAACCTGAGAACCAATTGCGTGGGTTCAACCATGAGACCCAGCCGGTCAGTTCATTACTCACAGCAGTAAGGGTAAGGTTGTGTCTCCTTCAGAACTCCCACTTCAACTGTGAGATATCGTCCATCTTTGGATCTATGACCTCGGTTGGGTCATCAGTGCTGTTTGTAATATACGTGCAGCACTTCACACCATACTGTGTTGCTAAAGTGACGCAGTACCCGCCTGTCACCGCTGTGATATAATTGAGGACCATCCTGTGCTGGATCAGTTCCATTATGTAAGCTTGCAACTCCCTCCCTGTATACCTGAAGGTGTCATCATACATCTCGGTGATATTATCTATTAGATTTGCTAGCGCATGGATATACCTATAATTTATAATTCCTATGGCGGTACGGGTGATGTCTAACGCGAGTAGGAATTGAATTCCGGTGGATTCGTGGATCAGATCAGAGGCTGCGTGCTCTGTCCTATCTATGAGGTGTCTCTTAACGATGTTTTCATAATGAGTATGAGTATAAGGAGCTTGAGCACCACGGTGAACGTATTTCATCTTATCATGGGTTATTGTCATAACCTCTGGCAACACTCTTCCAATGTAACACAATCCCTCTGAGTTTGGGGCAAGCCACTTATACGCCTTCCTCCCGCATATGAAATAGGCATCATCGGGGAGAACATATGGGACAAAATATGACATTACCATATTGCAAACTTTCCAAGTGAAAAATCCTATCCCTATCTCTCTCATCTGTTCAGTACACGTATCAGGCTGTATGATAAGCGCACAGTACCCTGGTGATATTTCTCCAACCCGCATGGTCTTACTTCCTAAAGTATACCTATACCGAAAATACCTTCCACTGTTGGCTATTTGGCGTATAAGTTCAGGGTCTACGGGCATTCTGTCAGCTCTGTGTGAAAATGCCATGGTTTGGTTATTCCATATCACTTCCCAATTTCCCGGCTTTCGGGAATTGGAAATGTTGAAACATACTAAGGACCTATCCACATGATATTAGTTGAGCTTCAGACTCGGGGGCTTACAAATATTACATTTCTTGTCCACCGGTCTCCCACCCCGTAATTCAAGTACCTCATCTATTGCTAAAGGGTACGGTACTAGTCCTGACTTGCTCTGACCTTGAGGTACTTGTGAGCACACCCAGCATTCTGTTTGGTTTAAAACCTTACCCACTAATGAGTGATAGTCACTCAATGGATGACGGTCCATGTTGATATTAAGGCTGGACTGACATCTCTGGATGCACCCGTCCTTAACTATGTTTTCACAGTTTCTACAAAAACAATTTTCTTCAGCTAATAACCCTTCACAGTGCCTCCTAGTTTCATGACTACCAGATCATTTTCTGACACTCGCCTTTGCTCAATGGATGTGTTGCTCTTGGAATTCTACAAATCCGTCCTTGCCATCAAAACCCATTCCAGATCCTTTCTCGACCTCTCTGGTACTCTCACCGAAACAGACTGCTCTGGTCAACAACAGGGTCAACAGGAAAACCCGGAACGCAGTCTCTTGGGGTAAGTCCATCTTGAAGGGGGAGAAAAAGAGTGGTAATGGGAGGTGAAGAAAATAATCAAAGGAAAAAGAAAACTGGTGCGACAACCGCCTCTGGTCTCGTTATTCTCCGTGCTCAGGTGCCGTCTCAACCTTCCTGGAACAGACACTCCAGTGATACGATTTCCTCTACAGTCTGCTCTTTGTCACGGGCTCTCTCTGGGACAGCGACCTTCTTACAGTGAGACGAGTGGACCCAAGTCTCTCTCTCGGCAACCTTTAATGCTGTCGTGCTGGTTAGTAAGACTTGGTACGGCCCTTCCCATCTGTCAATAAGGCAACCTGAGCGTAGAAAATTTTTAATCATTACATAATCCCCAGGTTCAATGTCATGACAATTACTGTCTGGTAGGTCAGGAATCACCAGCTTTAGATTTCTATTCTGATTCCTCAGCTGCTGGCTCATCTTAACCAAATATTTCACAGTTACTTCATTATTGCATTTTAAATCATCCTGGGGGTCAATCATTACATGGGGTTGTCAACCAAAAAGAATCTCAAAAGGTGATACATTAAGGGGGGACCTGGGAGTGGTTCTGATGCTGTACAATACAAGCAGCAAAGCTTCTGGCCACAACAATCCAGCTTCAGCCATCACTTTGCTCAGCTTGTTCTTAATAGTGCTGTTTACTCTTTCCACCTTCGCACTCGCCTGTGGGCGGTACGGAGTATGCAGCTTGCTATTAATTCCCATCAGTTTCCACATAACCTGAAAGACTTCACCTGTAAAATGGATACCCCTATCGCTTTCAATTATCCTAGGGATACCATATCTGCACACAAATTCCTGCACAATTTTCTATGCAGTGAACGTAGGAGTATTTGTGGCAGCGGGGAACGCTTCTACCCAATTTGAAAACACATCAATACAGACTAACACATATTTTAAATTTCTGCAGGGTGGCAACTGTATGAAATCAATCTGTATTACCTGAAAAGTGTCAGTACTCTAGGTTTGTCTGTCCCCGGCAGGGGCGCTAGTGGGTCAGTGTTGGTCTGATGGATAAAACGTGGAGGCAATATAATAGTCTTGCGCATAGGCGCTGATGTTTTATTGACACTGAGCAGATTGAATAACACAGTATAAACAGAAAACCGGTGATGAAATGACAATGGTTGATAACTGGATTAAATAGCTGAGGTCTCTTGCAAATGAAAAGTGAAGTAACAAAACTGAAGGCAGATGATATAACTAAAGTCCAATAGTACTTGATAGCACACAGTCTCTGTATAACGTAAGATTAAGTAACTTGAAAGGTGAGACTCCGGTAAGTATAAGGAACACTCAGTCTCTATTAAGCACACAAGTCCGGATAGTTTTTAGAGATGAGCGCCTGAAATTTTTCGGGTTTTGTGTTTTGGTTTTGGGTTCGGTTCCGCGGCCGTGTTTTGGGTTCGAACGCGTTTTGGCAAAACCTCACCGAATTATTTTTGTCGGATTCGGGTGTGTTTTGGATTCGGGTGTTTTTTTCCAAAAACACTAAAAAACAGCTTAAATCATAGAATTTGGGGGTCATTTTGATCCCAAAGTATTATTAACCTCAAAAACCATAATTTACACTCATTTTCAGTCTATTCTGAATACCTCACACCTCACAATATTATTTTTAGTCCTAAAATTTGCACCGAGGTCGCTGTGTGAGTAAGATAAGCGACCCTAGTGGCCGACACAAACACCGGGCCCATCTAGGAGTGGCACTGCAGTGTCACGCAGGATGTCCCTTCCAAAAAACCCTCCCCAAACAGCACATGACGCAAAGAAAAAAAGAGGCGCAATGAGGTAGCTGTGTGAGTAAGATTAGCGACCCTAGTGGCCGACACAAACACCGGGCCCATCTAGGAGTGGCACTGCAGTGTCACGCAGGATGGCCCTTCCAAAAAACCCTCCCCAAACAGCACATGACGCAAAGAAAAAAAGAGGCGCAATGAGGTAGCTGACTGTGTGAGTAAGATTAGCGACCCTAGTGGCCGACACAAACACCGGGCACATCTAGGAGTGGCACTGCAGTGTCACGCAGGATGTCCCTTCCAAAAAACCCTCCCCAAACAGCACATGACGCAAAGAAAAAAAGAGGCGCAATGAGGTAGCTGTGTGAGTAAGATTAGCGACCCTAGTGGCCGACACAAACACCGGGCCCATCTAGGAGTGGCACTGCAGTGTCACGCAGGATGTCCCTTCCAAAAAACCCTCCCCAATCAGCACATGATGCAAAGAAAAAGAAAAGAAAAAAGAGGTGCAAGATGGAATTATCCTTGGGCCCTCCCACCCACCCTTATGTTGTATAAACAAAACAGGACATGCACACTTTAACCAACCCATCATTTCAGTGACAGGGTCTGCCACACGACTGTGACTGATATGACGGGTTGGTTTGGACCCCCCCCAAAAAAGAAGCAATTAATCTCTCCTTGCACAAACTGGCTCTACAGAGGCAAGATGTCCACCTCATCTTCACCCTCCGATATATCACCGTGTACATCCCCCTCCTCACAGATTATCAATTCGTCCCCACTGGAATCCACCATCTCAGCTCCCTGTGTACTTTGTGGAGGCAATTGCTGCTGGTCAATGTCTCCGCGGAGGAATTGATTATAATTCATTTTAATGAACATCATCTTCTCCACATTTTCTGGATGTAACCTCGTACGCCGATTGCTGACAAGGTGAGCGGCGGCACTAAACACTCTTTCGGAGTACACACTTGTGGGAGGGCAACTTAGGTAGAATAAAGCCAGTTTGTGCAAGGGCCTCCAAATTGCCTCTTTTTCCTGCCAGTATAAGTACGGACTGTGTGACGTGCCTACTTGGATGCGGTCACTCATATAATCCTCCACCATTCTATCAATGTTGAGAGAATCATATGCAGTGACAGTAGACGACATGTCCGTAATCGTTGTCAGGTCCTTCAGTCCGGACCAGATGTCAGCATCAGCAGTCGCTCCAGACTGCCCTGCATCACCGCCAGCGGGTGGGCTCGGAATTCTGAGCCTTTTCCTCGCACCCCCAGTTGCGGGAGAATGTGAAGGAGGAGATGTTGACAGGTCGCGTTCCGCTTGACTTGACAATTTTGTCACCAGCAGGTCTTTCAACCCCAGCAGACCTGTGTCTGCCGGAAAGAGAGATCCAAGGTAGGCTTTAAATCTAGGATCGAGCACGGTGGCAAAAATGTAGTGCTCTGATTTCAACAGATTGACCACCCGTGAATCCTTGTTAAGCGAATTAAGGGCTGCATCCACAAGTCCCACATGCCTAGCGGAATCGCTCCGTGTTAGCTCCTTCTTCAATGCCTCCAGCTTCTTCTGCAAAAGCCTGATGAGGGGAATGACCTGACTCAGGCTGGCAGTGTCTGAACTGACTTCACGTGTGGCAAGTTCAAAGGGCATCAGAACCTTGCACAACGTTGAAATCATTCTCCACTGCACTTGAGACAGGTGCATTCCATCTCCTATATCGTGCTCAATTGTATAGGCTTGAATGGCCTTTTGCTGCTCCTCCAACCTCTGAAGCATATAGAGGGTTGAATTCCACCTCGTTACCACTTCTTGCTTCAGATGATGGCAGGGCAGGTTCAGTAGTTTTTGGTGGTGCTCCAGTCTTCTGTACGTGGTGCCTGTACGCCGAAAGTGTCCCGCAATTTTTCTGGCCACCGACAGCATCTCTTGCACGCCCCTGTCGTTTTTTAAAAAATTCTGCACCACCAAATTCAAGGTATGTGCAAAACATGGGACGTGCTGGAATTTGCCCATATTTAATGCACACACAATATTGCTGGCGTTGTCCGATGCCACAAATCCACAGGAGAGTCCAATTGGGGTAAGCCATTCCGCGATGATCTTCCTCAGTTGCCGTAAGAGGTTTTCAGCTGTGTGCGTATTCTGGAAAGCGGTGATACAAAGCGTAGCCTGCCTAGGAAAGAGTTGGCGTTTGCGAGATGCTGCTACTGGTGCCGCCGCTGCTGTTCTTGCGGCGGGAGTCCATACATCTACCCAGTGGGCTGTCACAGTCATATAGTCCTGACCCTGTCCTGCTCCACTTGTCCACATGTCCGTGGTTAAGTGGACATTGGGTACAACTGCATTTTTTAGGACACTGGTGAGTCTTTTTCTGACGTCCGTGTACATTCTCGGTATCGCCTGCCTAGAGAAGTGGAACCTAGATGGTATTTGGTAACGGGGGCACACTGCCTCAATAAATTGTCTAGTTCCCTGTGAACTAACGGCGGATACCGGACGCACGTCTAACACCAACATAGTTGTCAAGGACTCAGTTATCCGCTTTGCAGTAGGATGACTGCTGTGATATTTCATCTTCCTCGCAAAGGACTGTTGAACAGTCAATTGCTTACTGGAAGTAGTACAAGTGGGCTTACGACTTCCCCTCTGGGATGACCATCGACTCCCAGCGGCAACAACAGCAGCGCCAGCAGCAGTAGGCGTTACACGCAAGGATGCATCGGAGGAATCCCAGGCAGGAGAGGACTCGTCAGACTTGCCAGTGACATGGCCTGCAGGACTATTGGCATTCCTGGGGAAGGAGGAAATTGACACTGAGGGAGTTGGTGGGGTGGTTTGCGTGAGCTTGGTTACAAGAGGAAGGGATTTACTGGTCAGTGGACTGCTTCCGCTGTCACCCAAAGTTTTTGAACTTGTCACTGACTTATTATGAATGCGCTGCAGGTGACGTATAAGGGAGGATGTTCCGAGGTGGTTAACGTCCTTACCCCTACTTATTACAGCTTGACAAAGGGAACACACGGCTTGACACCTGTTGTCCGCATTTCTGGTGAAATACCTCCACACCGAAGAGCTGATTTTTTTGGTATTTTCACCTGGCATGTCAACGGCCATATTCCTCCCACGGACAACAGGTGTCTCCCCGGGTGCCTGACTTAAACAAACCACCTCACCATCAGAATCCTCCTGGTCAATTTCCTCCCCAGCGCCAGCAACACCCATATCCTCCTCATCCTGGTGTACTTCAACACTGACATCTTCAATCTGACTATCAGGAACTGGACTGCGGGTGCTCCTTCCAGCACTTGCAGGGGGCATGCAAATAGTGGAAGGCGCATGCTCTTCACGTCCAGTGTTGGGAAGGTCAGGCATCGCAACCGACACAATTGGACTCTCCTTGTGGATTTGGGATTTCAAAGAACGCACAGTTCTTTGCGGTGCTTTTGCCAGCTTGAGTCTTTTCAGTTTTCTAGCGAGAGGCTGAGTGCTTCCATCCTCATGTGAAGCTGAACCACTAGCCATGAACATAGGCCAGGGCCTCAGCCGTTCCTTGCCACTCCGTGTGGTAAATGGCATATTGGCAAGTTTACGCTTCTCCTCCGACAATTTTATTTTAGGTTTTGGAGTCCTTTTTTTTCTGATATTTGGTGTTTTGGATTTGACATGCTCTGTACTATGACATTGGGCATCGGCCTTGGCAGACGACGTTGCTGGCATTTCATCGTCTCGGCCATGACTAGTGGCAGCAGCTTCAGCACGAGGTGGAAGTGGATCTTGATCTTTCCCTAATTTTGGAACCTCAACTTTTTTGTTCTCCATATTTTATAGGCAGAACTAAAAGGCACCTCAGGTAAACAATGGAGATGGATGGATTGGATACTAGTATACAATTATGGACGGACTGCCACGGTTAGGTGGTATAAAAAAACCACGGTTAGGTGGTATATATTGTAATACAATTATGGATGGACGGACTGCCTGCCGAGTGCCGACACAGAGGTAGCCACAGCCGTGAACTACCGCACTGTACACTGGTTGATAAAGAGATAGTAGTATACTCGTAACAACTAGTATGACTGACTATGACGGTATAAAGAATGAAAAAAAAACCACGGTTAGGTGGTATATATTGTAATACAATTATGGATGGACGGACTGCCTGCCGAGTTCCGACACAGAGGTAGCCACAGCCGTGAACTACCGCACTGTACACTGGTTGATAAAGAGATAGTAGTATACTCGTAACAACTAGTATGACTGACTATGACGGTATAAAGAATGAAAAAAAAACCACGGTTAGGTGGTATATATTATAATACAATTATGGATGGACGGACTGCCTGCCGACTGCCGACACAGAGGTAGCCACAGCCGTGAACTACCGCACTGTACACTGGTTGATAAAGAGATAGTAGTATACTCGTAACAACTAGTATGACACTATGACGGTATAAAGAATGAAAAAAAAACCACGGTTAGGTGGTATATATTATAATACAATTATGGATGGACGGACTGCCTGCCGACTGCCGACACAGAGGTAGCCACAGCCGTGAACTACCGCACTGTACACTGGTTGATAAAGAGATAGTAGTATACTCGTAACAACTAGTATGACACTATGACGGTATAAAGAATGAAAAAAAAACCACGGTTAGGTGGTATATATTATAATACAATTATGGATGGACGGACTGCCTGCCGAGTGCCGACACAGAGGTAGCCACAGCCGTGAACTACCGCACTGTACACTGGTTGATAAAGAGATAGTAGTATACTCGTAACAACTAGTATGACTGACTATGACGGTATAAAGAATGAAAAAAAAACCACGGTTAGGTGGTATATATTATAATACAATTATGGATGGACGGACTGCCTGCCGACTGCCGACACAGAGGTAGCCACAGCCGTGAACTACCGCACTGTACACTGGTTGATAAAGAGATAGTAGTATACTCGTAACAACTAGTATGACACTATGACGGTATAAAGAATGAAAAAAAAACCACGGTTAGGTGGTATATATTATAATACAATTATGGATGGACGGACTGCCTGCCGACTGCCGACACAGAGGTAGCCACAGCCGTGAACTACCGCACTGTACACTGGTTGATAAAGAGATAGTAGTATACTCGTAACAACTAGTATGACACTATGACGGTATAAAGAATGAAAAAAAAACCACGGTTAGGTGGTATATATTATAATAATACAATTATGGATGGACGGACTGCCTGCCGACTGCCGACACAGAGGTAGCCACAGCCGTGAACTACCGCACTGTACACTGGTTGATAAAGAGATAGTAGTATACTCGTAACAACTAGTATGACACTATGACGGTATAAAGAATGAAAAAAAAACCACGGTTAGGTGGTATATATTATAATACAATTATGGATGGACGGACTGCCTGCCGAGTGCCGACACAGAGGTAGCCACAGCCGTGAACTACCGCACTGTACACTGGTTGATAAAGAGATAGTAGTATACTCGTAACAACTAGTATGACTGACTATGACGGTATAAAGAATGAAAAAAAAACCACGGTTAGGTGGTATATATTATAATACAATTATGGATGGACGGACTGCCTGCCGACTGCCGACACAGAGGTAGCCACAGCCGTGAACTACCGCACTGTACACTGGTTGATAAAGAGATAGTAGTATACTCGTAACAACTAGTATGACACTATGACGGTATAAAGAATGAAAAAAAAACCACGGTTAGGTGGTATATATTATAATACAATTATGGATGGACGGACTGCCTGCCGACTGCCGACACAGAGGTAGCCACAGCCGTGAACTACCGCACTGTACACTGGTTGATAAAGAGATAGTAGTATACTCGTAACAACTAGTATGACACTATGACGGTATAAAGAATGAAAAAAAAACCACGGTTAGGTGGTATATATTATAATAATACAATTATGGATGGACGGACTGCCTGCCGACTGCCGACACAGAGGTAGCCACAGCCGTGAACTACCGCACTGTACACTGGTTGATAAAGAGATAGTAGTATACTCGTAACAACTAGTATGACTATGACGACGGTATAAAGAAAGAAAAAAAAATACCACGGTTAGGTGGTATATAATTATACAATTATGGATGGACGGACTGCCTGCCGAGTGCCGACTGCCGACACAGAGGTAGCCACAGCCGTGAACTACCGCACTGTACTGTGTCTGCTGCTAATATAGACTGGTTGATAAAGAGATAGTATACAACAATATACTACTATACTGGTGGTCAGGCACTGGTCACCACTAGTCACACTGGCAGTGGCACTCCTGCAGCAAAAGTGTGCACTGTTTAATTTTAAATTAATATAATATTATGTACTCCTGGCTCCTGCTATAACAACCTGCAGTGCTCCCCAGTCTCCCCCACAATTATTATAAGCTTTTATACATTGATGTGCAGCACACTGGGCTGAGCTGAGTGCACACAGACTGAGTCACACTGTGTGACTGCTGTGTATCGTTTTTTTCAGGCAGAGAACGGATATAGCAAAGAACGGATATATTAAATAAAAGTTAACTTAACAACAACTGCACTGGTCACTGTGGTAAACTCTGTCTGCACAATCTCTCTCTCTCTCTCTCTCTTCTAATCTATTCTAATGGAGAGGACGCCAGCCACGTCCTCTCCCTATCAATCTCAATGCACGTGTGAAAATGGCGGCGACGCGCGGCTCCTTATATAGAATCCGAGTCTCGCGAGAATCCGACAGCGTCATGATGACGTTCGGGCGCGCTCGGGTTAACCGAGCAAGGCGGGAAGATCCGAGTCGCTCGGACCCGTGAAAAAAAAAGTGAAGTTCGTGCGGGTTCGGATTCAAAGAAACCGAACCCGCTCATCTCTAATAGTTTTACTAGGCACAAGCAGGAAGCAGTCTCTAAGCCATCAATAAGAATGCTGTTGAAATGCACAGATGGAACACAGATAGCCAGTGTATAAATGAGATGGTAATACGAACACCTGAGGAGAGTCTCTGCTGCTGGTGATTGTGGCTGGATGGAATTGGAGTCCGGAGTTTAACAGGAGAGCTGTGAGAATGAAGACTGGAACAAATGGAAGTAACCACGGGGATCGCTGGAAACAGGAACCAGGAGAACTTAGGCACATGGTGTGTGACTTGTTGTCCGAGGCAATGTGAGAGAGCCACAAGCTGGAAGTAATACCTCCTGCCCAGCAGTGATTGGACACAAACTGCAGGCGGAGATACTAGCTGGATTGAACATCTGAATCAGCTGCGTGCAGGTGCCATGGTAACGTCCACACAGGCTGGACATCGGCACGCCGCAAAACCCGCACAGGACCAGACTCAGGAGTACTCAGCAATGTGAAATAGAACGCTCGCGGTTACTACACCCACGCAGCCGCAACTGGGGCCAAGACCTCCGGAGGCCCGCACACCAGCACGCTGGTAAGTGAGACGTAGCAGAGCGCCGATTCCTGACAAAAAGGGCCGTCTGTCGGGGGGATATGGGATGGCTATGTTGGTATTGACTTTCCAATATTCTTCCTCAAGCAGATAAGACATGTCATTGCTCTCTTACCCGCATGAGAAGAGAATCCTGGCGCACACCAGTAGGCTCTCACCAGCTTACACATATCCTCTTAGCCTAGATGAGTCAGACCATGTGCCGCCTCAGCTAAACTTGGAAGATATGCTCTGGGGGCTACTGGCTTACCCTGTCCATCTGTCCAGAGTCCTGAGGACTCCTGGCCATATCCTTTTGACTTCCAGACTGCCTTTTCCTGTGGAGAACACAAATTTTGCATTTCACTTAATTTTTGTCTATTAACGGTGTTAAATATCATCAGTGATGTGATATCTGTTTGCATGGGGGTGCTGGTTGCTGATTTAGCAGCTTCATATGCTGTTACCAAGTGACACTGGGTCTTGACTGTAAGTGTGGGCTTTGCACTTGATAACAGCCACTCTGTCAGGTTCTTGTATCGCTGTTAGAAGCCTTTTTATATGGGATGCTTGCGCTACAGGTGTGCCAGCTGCCGTCATGAAATTTCGGAGGCACCATAGGGCCCCGAAATCATGCACTACTCCAAAGGTATAACTAGAATCTGTATATATATTGGCTGACTTACCCTTAGCCAATTCACACGCTCTGGTTAGGGCTACCAGCTCAGCAACTTGTGCTGAGTGCGGTGGGCCCAGGGGTTCAGCTTCTATGATACCTCTGTCATCTACGACTGCGTATCCAGTACACAAGTCTCCTGAGTCCGTCTGTCTGTGGCAACTACCGTCAGTGTAAAAAGTAAAATCTACGCCTTCCAGTCGGTTGTCACTAATGTCGGGTCTTGCAGTGAAAGTTTGGTTCAGACATTCCATACAATCATGTGTGTCAGTGTCTATACTAAATCCTCCTTCACCATCATTCTCATCCTCCACCCTTTGTGCCTGTCCAGGCATACCTGGGAGGTAAGTTGCAGGATTTAGTTCGCTGCATCTCTTTATGGTGATGTTTACAGGGGCCATTAGTGCTAACTCCCACCTTGTAAACCGTGCTGATGAGACATGTCTGGTTTGGGCGGAGTTTAGTAAGGCTGACACTGCATGAGGTGTATGGACCGTCAGGTTGTGTCCTAACACTACGTCTTCGCTTTTACTCACTAGCAAAGCTATCGCTGCAACACTTCGCAAGCATGTGGGGAGAGACCATGCTACGGTGTCCAACTGTGCACTGTAGTAGGCTACCGGCCTGCTGGCATTACCATGTTTCTGGGTTAAGACACCTGCCGCACACCCAGCGCTTTCCGTACCGTACAATTCAAAGGGTTTCCCATAATCTGGCATGCCTAATGCAGGTGCCTGTTATAGGCATTGTTTAAGTCTCTCAAATGCCAGTTCGGACTCATCTGTGTGAGAGATCCGATCTGGTTTGTTCAAGGAGACCATTTCCTGCAAAGGTAAAGCCAGTATGGAGAACCCTGGGATCCAGTTTCGGCAGTACCTACACATTCCAAGGAAAGTGCGGATCTGCTGCTGGGTTTGTGGCAGAGTCATGTCGCGAATCTCCTGTATTCTATCAGCGGTGAGGTGTCTAAGTCCTTGTGTCAAGCAATGTCCCAAATATTTTACCTTGGTCTGGCACAACTGTTACTTATCCTTTGAAACCTTGTGTCCCGTATTAGAAAGGTGAAACAGAAGCTGTTTTGTGTCTTTCAAGGATGCTTCGAGTGAATCAGAACATAGCAGTAAGTCATCTACATACTGTATTAATACTGATCCGCTCTCAGGTTGAAAGGATTGTAAACAGTCATGCAAAGCCTGGGAGAAAATACTTGGGCTGTCAATGAAACCTTGGGGTAAGCGAGTCCAGGTGTACTGTACTCCCCTGTATGTAAATGCAAACAGGTATTGACTGTCAGGGTGCAGAGGGACCGAAAAGAAAGCAGAACAGAGGTCAATGACAGTGAAAAAATTCGCAGTAGGGGGAATTTGCATGAGGATGACAGCTGGATTGGGCACTATGGGGAATTGGCTCTCAACTATTTTATTTATCCCCCTTAGATCCTGCACTAGCCTGTAACCCCTCCCCCCACTCTTTCACAGGGAAGATGGGACTATTGGCAGTGCTGGACGTCCTAACTAGGATGCCCTGTTGTAGCAAGCGCTCTATGACTGGGTACACTCCTGACTCCACCTCTGGCTTCAGAGGATACTGTGGGATTTTTGGAGCTATCCTACCATCTTTTACTTGCACTACTACAGGAGCTACATTTGCCATCAATCCAGTGTCTTGTCCATCTTTGGTTCAGAGGGATTCCGGTATCTGGGAGATCATTTCCTCTACCTTGGATGGACACCTGTCTATAACAGCAGAGTGTGACATTAACCTTTGTGGGGAGTCTAACATATCCTGCACTTCCTGAACGTGATTCTCGGGTATATCTAAGAAGACACCCTCAGGAGTACAGTATATGACACACCTCATCTTACACAATAAATCTCTCCCAAGAAGATTAGTCGGAGCCGATGCAGCTAGCAAAAAGGAATGCTTGGTCTGCAAAGGCCCTATTGTAATCTCCGCTGGTTTACTTAAAGGGTAGTGTTGCACTATTCCTGTTACCCCCATTGCTGAAATTGTTTTACCCGTGGTTTTCATACCTACCGTTGAATTTAACACTGACCTGGCCGCCCCTGTATCTACAAGGAAAGGTAGTGATCTACCAGCCACATCAACTGTGACCTCAGGTTCACTACCAAGGCTAGCAATTAACTTCACTGGCTGCAGACTACAGGTGTGGCCCCACCCCTATTGTGTATGGTGACCCCCCCACAGCGCGCTGGCAGCTACAATATGTGAGGGAGTTAACTGAGAATTTTCAGAGGTCTGTCAGTCCTTCTTTGGTGGGTACCTCCATGTTTCCCCTGCATGTGGCTCATAACTCCTCCTATGCGATCCCTGATCCCAATTACGTGTGTTATACTGTGGGTCATGTTCTGGTCTAGGGGGTCGGTATACCTTATGTGTGCTTTTATAATTACAATTCCGTGCGTAATGTCCTTCCTTCTTACAGTTAGAACATTTTACTACATACGACTTACCATCAGGGGTCTGGGGTTTCCGCTGATGTGGCTTCGTTGTCAGGGCTGATAGAGTCAGTTTTCTACCTTTTAACACAAGCTATTTACTAATACCTTCAAGCCGTAATGGCCGCTAAACCACGTGCACGTGCTACACACTCCGTACGCTATTTACGTACAAAGACCTCGCACATGGTATGCAAGTTACGTACACACGCTGCGCTGAGTGTACGGAATACACGCAGCGAGCGTACACACAGATAATAACCTTTTAAACCTTAAACACAGAGTATGATTATACTGTAAGTCTTAGTATTGAGATACTGTAATGATATACCACTGGTTAACCTGGATATTTAAGCAAGCTGTTTGAGTGATTGAGATACTCAGAAACCCTTTGTACTAGCTAGAGAAACACAGACACCTTGCTGAGGTTCCAACACCTTTACTAACGAGATTTAGCTATGTAAAAAGGGAAAATACAGTTAACAGCTTATACACTACAGCACTAACATAAAACACCTAAACAGAATAACTGGACATAAATATACAATAGCGTCTTAATCCTAAACAATAACAGTGAGAGAGAGAGAGAGAGAGAGTATGGCAAATACAGACAGAGAATAATATGGTCACAGAGAAACTTACACACGTGGGAATGAATCGCCTGCGCTATCTGGATATCCAGCTCTCAGTTAATCAGTGAAGAAAACCTTGTGGAGAGTAGTGAGAGAGCTGGCCCAGGCTGGCTGCCTTATATACACAAAGTACAGTATACTACAAAGGGCCCTACAATCTTATTGTTCATTGGACACAGAAACCTGTCTTCGCATCATAACAAAAGGTCATAGGTTAGTTTGAACAGGTGGGTTGTGACTATTCCAAACTGCTCAAGTGGGAGGAATCCTCAGGACTCACACCACATGTGTAATAAAACAGCAAATACTTTTAAAGTCCATAAACTTCTTTTAAACATAACTATACGCTGGAGCGACCGATCTCTTCCTAACCAACACCGGAATGTTTCTAATAAAATACTCTTCGGTTAGGTACCAGACACCACCGCTCAGACCCTGTCTGACCCTTCGTATCATGTAAAGAGGAATTCCTTTGTCCATGAACCAGTTACACTAAACATACTTACAGATATTATTAAAGGGAATATTACCTACAAAACATGCTGTGTGGGTTAAATATGCTATAAACGAGTCGCCCGCTACAAGCTCATAAACTCTACTGTAAATACGCATATACCGAGCGTACTCGCCGGAGCGAGCGTACGCAATTTGCGGACATGTGCACGTACAGCAGACTAAATGCACGAGCAGCGGGCATGTGCATGGGGTTAATATATGGCTATGTGCAGCATGATATTTTTCGACTTTGACAGGGCTTTTATACTTACTGTCATCAGCTTATTCCCCTGTGACTCCCTGTGTTTAATGATGTTCCGATCGAGCTCGAAAGCAGACTCTCTTAATGCAGCCACCGAGATACCTCTCCAGCCAGGTTAAGTGGTTTGTACCCTTGTTCTCAATGCCTCTTTTAATCCGTCTATTAATACGGACACCGCTACCTCCCTATGATGTACATTTTCCTTAATGTCTTCGATCCCAGTGTATCTAGCCATTTCCTGCAGTGCTCGATGGAAATATTCAGAGGCAGTTTCACTTTCTTTTTGTCTTATAGAAAAGATTTTATTCCACTTGACATCAGTAGGGAAATATACTCCTAATTGCAGGTTGACCTGTCGCACATTCTCCTGATTGTACTCATCAGTGAGAGGTACTTCTGCATCTAATTTACAATCAGAAATGAATTTCACAGGGTCAATATGGAGGGTAAACATGTCCGTAGCACTGTTCGCCAATCTTTGTTTGTGGGTTCGATGGCGTTACCTAATTCTCTAATAAACCTCTGACATGCGGCTAGATCCTTTCTGGGATCGGGAAATTCAGACATAATTGTCCTCAATTCTGTCCGGAACCAAGGACAATGCATACCAATGTTCCTGACGGGAATGACTCCCTGAGCGTCAGACTTCCCATTGGGGACTGTGATCACCCTGACAGGATTTAGTTCAATTACATAATTTTGTGTTGACTCTACAATGTGAGGTGCTATTGTCTCTGCATAATGTACAGTACCGTACTTACCTGTGGACATGACCTCACCTGTCCCTCCGCTAGGGCCCTTCATTACTGCTCTTACTGGTTGGGCCATGCCCACTTGGGTGTCTTGTATGGTGGCTGCCAGAGAGAGTGCCGATATCGTGCTGGGCTCATCTTCTTGCTCGCAATCCTGAGGGAAGTTTAAGATGGGATACAACTTGCACGAGTTAGCATTAATACATTTATCAAGTTCACTCTTATCATATATTAGTATGCCATTGTCTGTAGCCACTTTCTCTCCTGTAATATACGGTGGTGGTGGTGCAGTTGCTATCAGTTTCCTGCTAGGGTTGGAACCAGCTGTGTGAGCTAGTTCCCTCTGCATATCACTCTCTTGTTGCCATAAATGTAAACAGTTTGAGTGTCTGATCCTTTCTTTTCGGGATTTTAACAGACATATCCTAATCCTTAAATTCTGCAATACCTCTGGATTAAAACTTCCTACCTTAGGGAATGGATCCCTATCTTCCGCAGTCATACGTTCCCATTCTGTTAGGGTCTCCTGCCCTGTGCTGCCACGTCGTCATGGCAACCGGGAGACAAGTGCTAGCGGAGTAACCTGAGCGCAGCTGATACTCCGGTTCGGGTCTTTTGCTGTGCAGTGGTTATAGGCTCTGTGCATGGCAGGGGATCCGGTGCTGGTTTTTGTGCTCACAGTCTGTGAGGTCTGAGTGGGGCGTGGACAGCACCTGCTTTATAAGGCCTCTTTTCAGGGTAAGCAGATGCTGCTGAATCTTTGTTGGTTAGTCAGTTTCTGAAAGTTAGCCAGTACTGTGTAGCTTTGTATTTGTTTGTTGCTTACTGCAAATAGGCCTGGGGATTTGGTATTACACTCTGCCAATCCAGACCTAGCAGTAAGACTGGAGTCAGTCGTTTAGCTTGCTGGAGTTCTGTTACTACTCTGTGAACTTAGCAAGTTTGCGGCTGTATTCTAAGACTTGCCTGTCTAATCCTGTCTCACTGTGCTAGGTGTCAGGGGTCAGTTTAGTGGCAGTAAACCGAACCTGTGCACTGCAAGTGAGAATTAGGATTGTGGAGAATCTCCTTGTGTCTATCATTCCATCTCTGACCAAGGAGTTTACTGCCACACCCGTTGGTAACCCTTTAGGGTTTTGCTGTTGCCCTTAGCAACAGCATTTCGGGTTTTCTATGTATTAAAACACAACATCTTGCTTTTCACATCTGAGCAGTTCTAATACAAGGGAGATACCCAGTTCCTTAGCCTCTGGGCTTCTCTGTTCACGTTGTGTGTATTTTGTTACCCTACCACCTTCTGTGTACGTTATGTCATATTCCCTAGTCTGTCTGTGAGTCCATTTGTTTTGCATAACAGTTCAAACACCAGTACATTCCTGCAGGCACTGGAGTGCATAACAGTCCTGACACCAGTACTTTCCTGCAGGCACTGGTGTGCATAACATATTCAGCAGCCCAATACTCCTGTTGAAATTTTGTGGGAATATGGAGCATACCCCTCAAAATACGTTGCAACAGGTGGTTGATCAGGTGCAGGTCCTGACTAAAAAATGTAATGATTTGTCCATTAAAATGCACACCTCCCAGGCTGCTGGCGGAGCTCCCGCAGCAGCAGCACCTGCAGGGGTTAAGGAGCCGAAAGTAAATCTCCCGGATCGTTTTTCTGGAGATCGCTCGCAGTTCTTTTGTTTCAAGGAGAGCTGCAAGCTATACTTCCGGCTTAGGCCTCAGTCTTCTGGGTCGGAGATTCAGCGGGTGGGCATAGTGATTTCCTTGCTACAAGGAGACCCACAGGTCTGGGCATATGGGTTGCAGCCTGACTGTCCGTCGCTTAAAAGTGTTGATGCTTTTTTTACGGCACTGGGCATGTTGTATGATGACCCTGACAAGACGGCCTCAGCCGAGGCTCAGATTTCGATCCTTAAGCAAGGGAGAAGGCCAGTTGAGGTTTACTGTACGGAGTTTCGGAGGTTGGCCCATGATACCCAGTGGAATGACCCAGCCCTGAGACACCAGTACCGAAGAGGTCTTTCTAACCAGATAAAGGACCAACTGGTACAACATCCCTTGCCTGATAGCTTGGATCAGCTCATGCAGTTATCCATCCGGGTGGATAGACGGCTGAGAGAGCGTAGGCTTGAAAGGGAGACTGAGATTTCCTTCCTTCCCAAGGGAACCTCAGACTCTGAGGAATTTTCCGAGGAGCCTATGCAGATTGGGGCTACCCGCCTCTCCTCGCGTGAGAAGATGCGGAGGAGACAGCAGGGGTTGTGTTTGTACTGTGGGAATAAAGGTCATGTGGTAGTATCATGCCCAGAAAAGCCGGAAAACTTCAGGGCCTGAGGGTGATGGGAAATATCCTGTCAGGCCAGAAGTCAGAATTTCCCAAGAAGACTTTTATCATTCCGGTGACTTTGAAGATCCTCGGTCAAACTGTCAAGACTGAGGCCTTTGTGGACAGTGGGGCCGACGGGGTTTTTATGGACCGCCAATTCGCCCTGAAACACTCTGTTCCCTTAGTACCCTTGGCATCGGAAATTGAGATTTGTGGGTTAAACGGGGAACCATTATCCCAAGGTAAAATTACCTCTTGCACTAGCCAGATTTCTTTGTTTATTGGAGCCACACACTCTGAAAAATTGTCCTTTTATGTGACTGTCTGTACTTTTGCCCCATTGGTGTTGGGGTTACCCTGGTTAAGGGCCCACAATCCTCAATTTGACTGGGTCTCTGGGGAGATTCTTAGTTGGAGTACTGATTGTTTCAGGAGTTGCTTGAGCCTTCCAGTCAGGTTCTCGCAGCTAAGTTTGCCAGGATTGCCAGGGTGTTATGCAGATTTTGCGGACGTGTTCTCCAAAAAAATTGCAGAGGTACTACCTCCCCATCGCTCCTATGACTGTGCCATTGATTTGTTGCCAAATGCTAAGCTTCCCAAGAGCAGGTTGTACTCCCTGTCACGTCCTGAGACTCAGGCTATGGCAGAGTACATTCAGGAGAACTTGGCTAAGGGATTTATCAGACCTTCACAGTCTCCAGTTGGGTCGGGGTTCTTCTTCGTGGGTAAAAAGGACGGTTCGTTGCGACCCTGCATCGACTTCAGGGAATTGAACCGTATCACGATTAAAAACTCATACCCACTGCCTCTCATTTCGGTCTTGTTTGACCAGCTTCGTACTGCCACCATTTTTTCTAAGATTGACCTACGCGGTGCGTACAATCTAATCCGAATAAGAGAGGGGGATGAATGGAAGACTGCCTTTAATACCCACTCGGGGCATTATGAATATTTGGTGATGCCTTTTGGGCTCTGTAATGCCCCGGCAGTCTTCCAGGATTTCATGAATGATGTGCTCAGGGAATATTTGGATAGATTCTTAGTTGTATACTTAGATGACATCTTAATCTTCTCCCATTCCCTGGAGGAACATCGGAAGCATGTACGCTTAGTCCTCCAGAAACTCAGAGACAACCGGCTTGGGGCGAAGCTGGAGAAGTGCGAATTTGAAGTTCAGCAAATCGCATTTCTAGGATATATTATCTCCCCAGAAGGTTTCCAAATGGAGGGTTCCAAGGTACAGGCAGTCCTGGATTGGGTGCAGCCCACTAGTTTGAAGGCGCTTCAGCGTTTCCTGGGCTTTGCGAATTTTTATAGACGATTTATCGCTGGATTTTCGTCTATAGTGGCGCCCTTGGTGGCACTCACTAAGAAAGGGGCGGATGTTGCTCACTGGTCTTGTGAGGCTAAAGCGGCTTTTGCCCGTCTCAAAAGGGCATTTGTTTCGGCCAAGGTGCTGCGACACCCAGATCCAGAGCGTCCTTTTGTGGTGGAGGTGGATGCCTCTGAGATGGGTATTGGGGCAGTGCTTTCTCAGATGGGAGTGTCAGATAATCGCCTTCATCCCTGTGCTTACTTTTCCCGTAAATTTTCGCCTGCCGAGATGAATTATGACGTGGGTAACCGGGAATTGTTGGCTATTAAGGATGCACTCGAGGAGTGGAGACACTGGCTTGAGGGGGCTAAGTTTGTGGTCTCAATTCTCACTGACCATAAGAATCTGGCATATTTAGAGTCAGCGAAGCGTCTCAATGCCAGGCAGGCACGATGGGCTTTGTTTTTTGCTCGCTTTAATTTTTTGATAACATATCGCCCTGGGTCAAAAAACATCAAGGCTGATGCGCTCTCGCTGAGTTTTGCTCCAATCCAGGAGACCACCGAGGAGCCGTTGCCCATTGTTTCCCCATCATGTATTAAAGTGGGCATTACCCAGGACCTCTTATCATTAGTCCTTAGAGCACAGGAGCAGGCTCCTCCAGACCTTCCGGTAGGTCTTTTGTTTGTGCCTCCAATGTTAAGACAGCGAGTGTTCCTGGAATTCCATGCCAAGAAGTCTGCAGGTCACCCGGGTATTGCCAGAACTCGGGAGTTGCTATCTAGGGCGGTGTGGTGGCCCTCGGTGGCTAAGGATGTGGATCAGTGGGTTCGGGCATGTGACATCTGTGCCCGAAATAAGACTCCTAGAGGGGTTCCTGTTGGCCCACTACATCCACTCTCTGTCCCATCTAAGCCATGGACCCACATTTCAATGGATTTTGTGGTGGACTTGCCCAAATCCTCGGGGATGACAGCCATCTGGGTTGTCGTTGACAGGTTTTCGAAGATGGCGCACTTCGTTCCACTGGTTGGGCTGCCATCGGCCAGACGCCTGTCTGAATTATTTATGCTGCATGTTGTGCGTCTCCACGGGTTGCCACTTGATGTGGTCTCTGACCGCGGATCCCAGTTTGTGGCCAAATTCTGGAGGGCATTTTGTTCCGATCTCCAGATTTCTGTCAGCTTGTCGTCGGGCTACCATCCGCAGTCTAATGGGCAGACTGAAAGGGTGAACCAGTCCTTGGAGCAGTTCCTCAGGTGTTATGTCTCCAAGTGTCAGACTGACTGGGTTGCTCATCTGTCCATGGCGGAGTTTGCCTATAACAACGCGGCTCACTCTGCTACAGGGATCTCTCCCTTCCTTTGTGTGTATGGGCATCATCCTAAGGCCAATTCTTTTGACCCCCTGGACTCCACGCCTGGTGGTTCCTCTGTGGTTTCGGTCCTTAGAGGTATTTGGCGGAAAGTGAAGAAAGCCCTTGTGTCTGTGTCATTAGTGACCAAAAGGGTTTTTGATAAGCGGAAAAGACCCTGCAGCTTCAAATTAGGAGACTTCGTCTGGTTGTCTACCAAGAATTTGAAGTTGAGACAGCCATCTCATAAGTTAGGCCCCCGGTTCATCGGCCCTTATAAGATCACCAGGGTTATCAATCCGGTGGCATTTCAGTTAGATCTGCCCCGTTCTTTGGGTATCAATAAAACATTTCATTGTTCCCTTTTAAAACGGGCGATTAGTAATCCTTCTTCCAGTGGAAGACCTTCCCCTCTTCTGATACGTGGCCAGAGGGAGTTTGTTGTTGAAAGGATTCTTGACTCCAAGGTGGTTCGGGGTCGGCTGTCATTTTTGGTGCACTGGAAGGGGTATGGCCCGGAGGAGCGGTCGTGGGTGCGCAGTTGTGATCTTCATGCCCCCAGACTGATACGCTCTTTCTTCTCGCAGTTCCCCGATAAACCCGGTGGTAGGGGTTCTTTGACCCCTCGTCAGAGGGGGGGTACTGTTAGGGTCTCCTGCCCTGTGCTGCCACGTCGTCATGGCAACCGGGAGACAAGTGCTAGCGGAGTAACCTGAGCGCAGCTGATACTCCGGTTCGGGTCTTTTGCTGTGCAGTGGTTATAGGCTCTGTGCATGGCAGGGGATCCGGTGCTGGTTTTTGTGCTCACAGTCTGTGAGGTCTGAGTGGGGCGTGGACAGCACCTGCTTTATAAGGCCTCTTTTCAGGGTAAGCAGATGCTGCTGAATCTTTGTTGGTTAGTCAGTTTCTGAAAGTTAGCCAGTACTGTGTAGCTTTGTATTTGTTTGTTGCTTACTGCAAATAGGCCTGGGGATTTGGTATTACACTCTGCCAATCCAGACCTAGCAGTAAGACTGGAGTCAGTCGTTTAGCTTGCTGGAGTTCTGTTACTACTCTGTGAACTTAGCAAGTTTGCGGCTGTATTCTAAGACTTGCCTGTCTAATCCTGTCTCACTGTGCTAGGTGTCAGGGGTCAGTTTAGTGGCAGTAAACCGAACCTGTGCACTGCAAGTGAGAATTTGGATTGTGGAGAATCTCCTTGTGTCTATCATTCCATCTCTGACCAAGGAGTTTACTGCCACACCCGTTGGTAACCCTTTAGGGTTTTGCTGTTGCCCTTAGCAACAGCATTTCGGGTTTTCTATGTATTAAAACACAACATCTTGCTTTTCACATCTGAGCAGTTCTAATACAAGGGAGATACCCAGTTCCTTAGCCTCTGGGCTTCTCTGTTCACGTTGTGTGTATTTTGTTACCCTACCACCTTCTGTGTACGTTATGTCATATTCCCTAGTCTGTCTGTGAGTCCATTTGTTTTGCATAACAGTTCAAACACCAGTACATTCCTGCAGGCACTGGAGTGCATAACAGTCCTGACACCAGTACTTTCCTGCAGGCACTGGTGTGCATAACACATTCATTGCATAAAACCTCTGTGTGTGATCCATATTTCTCACATATTATGTACCTTGCCGACCCTTTGGGCCGCGGAACATCAACCTGAACCCTGGTTGATTGTCCCTTACTTGAGCAACTGGCCCCCATATTTGCAGGTATTGCTTTCTCAGATAATTCCTACAAAAACCAAATTACTCAATACAGGTTGAGTATCCCATATCCAAATATTCCGAAATACGGAATATTCCGAAATACGGACTTTTTTGAGTGAGAGTGAGATAGTGAAACCTTTGTTTTTTGATGGCTCAATGTACACAAACTTTGTTTAATGCACAAAGTTATTAAACATATTGTATTAAATGACCTTCAGGCTGTGTGTATAAGGTGTATATGAAACATAAATGAATTGTGTGAATGTAGACACACTTTGTTTAATGCACAAAGTTATAAAAAATATTGGCTAAAATGACCTTCAGGCTGTGTGTATAAGGTGTATATGTAACATAAATGCATTCTGTGCTTAGATTTAGGTCCCATCACCATGATATTTCATTATGGTATGCAATTATTCCAAAATACGGAAAAATCCCGTATCCAAAATACGTCTGGTCCCAAGCGTTTTGGATAAGGGATACTCAACCTGTATAAGGCAATGGTGAAAGTTTAACGAGTACTCTCACCTACTCACGCCCACGTTGGCCAATACACCTAAACACTGTCGTCAGCGCCGGTACGTATCCAACCTAGGGCCCCTGTGTAACCTTTATTCACTGGAAATATATGGGAGTGACTTACTCTAACCAGTAAATATTGGTCGCTGGAGATTTCCTGAGTGAACAGTGAAAACTCCCTTAAAATAAAAAAAGTTACACAAATCACGCTTGCGTATGCTACACTTATTGTGAAAAACTATCACTTTGAGCTAAGTATTGCACACACGAATGCGCGGTCCAATCGCACAGCGTATAGGTAACTGTTACCTATCCGCCGTACGACCAATGGAATCGATTGTTTAGGCTGCGAAACCTCAGCTGGAGCGTCTCAAAACGGGCCTATATGGGTACCTCGCTAACCCCCAGGGCTGTGATATCTCTCCGCTGACCTCTTGGGCCGCAGTATTCAGAGCTTCGCTTGACTTTGTCAGCGGTTTTCTGACTTCGCTGACCTACTGGTCTGCTGTATCTACTAACTTGCTCCTTTGTACTCTAATCAATGTTAACGTGAGCAAGCCACTCTCACGCCACCAAGTGTACACTCACCTGGTGTGGTCTCCTACGGGATCCCGAATTCCCTGGGTCCACAAAACCTTTATTGTTTGCACACTGACGCTCGTTCACTCATATACACTTTTGTTTTTTTCTGTACAGAAAATTTAACTTTCATTCAGATAACACAGCCTTAGTTCCAGAGGTAATACATTAAAAAATGTATTTAAACTAAATATTGGAAAACTGATCAATTTGTGCTATTATCGCGTGGCTACCGTCTCGCGCCTAAACTAAAACAATGCTATTGTGTGATTTGTACTTAGTGGGCGTACTTTTACGCACGTTGGGTAAACACGCCACGTGTGTATGCCTTTACGTTGCGTACGCAGTCCCGTGTTTTGTCCGAGACACGTGTACAAAGGCCGTACGTCCGCAGTACCACAAATCCAACACTTCTATAAATGTAAGCGATATTTAACTATAATCGCTCACTTAACACTACACACAGTTTCCTCTGTATCAACCTTTACAACTAGGCCAGGCTGTGTGTGCGTCTTACACTTACTCCCTTAAATATTACACTATATTTTAACTAAATAGCAACAAATTTTCTCAGTACAGGTCAAAATGAATCTAGTAATCAATGCTTATGGCAATAATGCGAGCAGATAAGCAATGTACAAAATACATTTATGTATGCATGTGTTGTGTGTGCAATTGGCGCCAATCAGAAATTTCACAGATATTTAAAATAGCTTTGCGTTCTTACCTTATGGATCCCACCAGCATCCCAACAAACCCTGCAGAGCAGACGCTTATCTTATCAGCACTAGTGTATCCACCGACCAAGAGAAGGCTTACAGGGGATACCTTTCCGCCCTTTGCTGATAGATAAAGTCTGCCGAAACCTGCTAGGCTGCGGGTATGAGGAAAAACCGGACGATGCTCCCAATTGATAATGTCAGTTATTATCTTAGACCGTAAAGCTATACCTCTAGATATACTATTAACGTGGAGCCGCTATGGCCGCTAGACTGAATACACGTACTGCGCACTTTGTACGCTATTTGCGTACAGAGTCCCGCACGTGGTACGTACTTGGCATACACACACCGCGCTGAGTGTACAGAGTACACACAGCGTGCGCACACACAATTGATAACCTTTAAACCTTGTTAATGATATAATGCAATGATATGATTACACTTTAAACCCATATCAGAAAAGTACTGCAACGATGTTATACCTTAAACCTTAAGTAGTGCTGACGGTATAAAGTACCCGCAGTGCGTACACCTTAACAATACTTATAAACCTTTTACAGTTAAAATACACTTTAAACCCTTGCAGGAAAGTGAGGACACAACACCAGTTTGTAGTTGAAACCACAGGGTTCTAAGGCCACCGTGGATTATTAAAAAAAGGTTAAACAGTACAAATTACACACTACAGGCTAACAAGATAAATCTAAACAGAATAATGGCTACAGTCAATGTACATAAGTGTGAATATTCGCAAGTGCTTCCCGGATCCGGTCCTCCGCTCATCAGGTAGATAGCGTTCAGAGTCTTTGATAGTGACCTGGCCTGCAGCTCGCTCTTTATTCAGTAGATTAAGGCATAATACAATAGACACTGTGTGCTCTTCTTCCATTGGTTAGTTCAAGAAGTGGGCGATGGCTAGGACTTGAGATGTGGTTTCTGTTGTTTACATCTGAGTTCCCGCCCCATGATCAGTTAAACCCATCACATTAATCATAAATCTGGTATTATTAATAACTGAATGAGGTAAGTTTTAATAACGTTCTTATTCCCATCAGATTAATGTTCACGTGACTCTGAACAATATGATCCCACACATGATAGGATTATCTATTTCAATCTTCAAGATATACCTATATCCACATATCCACATATTCATATATATATATACGCACACATATATATATATATATATATATATATATATATACATACGCACACATATACTCCTGCTGTTACAATTAGTTAGGAATTATATATTTATTCATTTATATATATTTATATATATATATATATATATATAACATATAACATATACTGTATGTAAATGAACACCTCTATCTCCATGGGTTTTGGATTAGGAATGTTAGTATCTTAAATTCCTATATGTCTGGTTTTGTTGTGGTTAGCTATTGTTTCTGATCTTCCAAACAGCCTCGGCTCCTGGGCATTGTTCACCCTTGTTTGTCCCTTCCTTTCAGGTGAGACAATGACAACTCAACACTCATTGTTCTGAATAGAAACCTGGCCATCTTAGTAAACAAAGGTGTTTGCTCTCTTCATAGAATCTCAAAGCTTAGTGTAAATAAGGCCATTGTATCTCAGTCTGTGGGAGATTTAATTTATGTGTGACTCGCTCCAAATTCATAGTATATAGTAAATACAATTTATAGCTATATTCTGCTTCTGCACATAACTATACGCAGGAACATGCGATTTTTCTCTAACCAACACCAGAATGTTTCCCTTAAAATACCCTGCAGCTGGATACCAAACATCACCTTATAGCCTTAGTCTGTCCCCTTTTATCCTGCAAAGGTGAATCCCTTTGCTCTGGACTTGTTGATGTGGTACAAGGGAGCTATATCTAACATGTACACTATTTGGGTTAAATATGTAATGTTCTAATAACCCCCTATGTGCTCACAAACTCTACCGTAAACGCGCATACCACGTGCTAAGGCGCATGGCCGTGGGGAGCTACTTTACGCAAATTGCGGATATGCGCCCTCACGGCGGAATAAGTGCATGCGCAGCGGGCATGTGCAAGGGGTTAGTACCTGGGGAGTGCATTACAATATTTTTCGACTTTGACAGTGTCAACTGACCGTTTTCTGGGAGTGTTTGGAAAAATGCAGGCGTGTCCAAGCGTTTGCAGTGCGGGTGTCTGACGTCAGTTCCGGGAACAAAAAGACTGAAGTGATCAGAAGGGCTTAGTAAGTCCAGAGCTACTCAGAAACTGCACAAAATGTTTTTGCAGAGCTCGGCTGTAAAGGCGTTTGTACACTTGCAAAGCGAAAATACACTCCCCCGTGGGCGGCGACTTTGAATTTTTATGGCTGCTAAAAGTAGCTAGCGAGCAATCAACTCGGAATGAGGGCCTCTGCTCCATTCATTCCTATTTTGGGAAACGCTTAAATTGTAAAACCACAAGGGTCATCCCCAACTGACCTTGTGGTTTCCCCCTCTAATCACATGGTGGCCTGGCAGTTACGTAGAAGAAGTGTATGTGTAACCATACACTTCTTCTAGTCCATTCTAGGTTGGGTTTTTTTGTGTTTTGTGATTATTAACCCCTTGGATGCCTACATGGAATGAAGGGGACAGATCTGCACTGGAAATAGGCGAATATATATATATATATATATATTTTTACAGGTACCACATGGATTTCTACTGGACAAGTGGATGAGAATGGCTACGTGGGATGTAGGTAAGTATATATAGCTAAGGGGGACCCCTTTATTGTGGGGGTCCCCACTACTACATGTAGCCCCAGCCAAGGCTGACTAGTTGGCAGATAATGCTGCGGCTGCAGAGACCAACATAAATGTGTCACCTGGATGCAACATTACCTCCTTGGCTAGAGGAGCCCAGTGCTGGGGAACCCTATGTCCTCCCCCATATTTTTGGAACTAGGACCGGTCCAAGAGCCAGTTGCTGGTTCTTAAAATACTGGTAACCCCTACACAATTTCCTTCCTAGTATTTTAAGCACCTGGAACGGCTCAAAGAGCCCATGGCTGGTTATGCTTAGAAGGGGGAAACCCTCACAGTTTTTTCTTATTTTTATTACGTAGCACAATGAAGCATTGTAAATATCTCACTGATTTGGCCTATTTTCATTGTGTCATGTTCAGCAGTGTTTTATAAAACTCCCCAGTAAAACACTGCTCTGGATTACGAATAACATTGATATCGGAAAACATGAATGAGAGAATCTCGGGAACATAGCAAACTATGGGGTATATTTGTTGAAAAATTGACATGAAAAGTCCGATGTCAGCTGAGACTAATCTCAGTTGAAATTGGCAGAAACCCAGAGATTTAGTAAATTTACCCCATAGAAAATGATGGCAGATAAGAACCACTTGGCCCATCTAGTCTGCCTCTATTTTATCCTTTAGGTAATCTCAACAATTTTTGAACCTTAGTTCTTTGTAAGGATATTTATATGTCTATCCCAAGCATGCTTAACTAACTTCCACTAACTATGACTAAGGGCTGCTATTCCTTACCTGTAAAACATAATAGGATACTGTGTTTGCATGGGTCTTAATTAATATCCCTTTCTATTTGTCTTTTTATTTGTAAGATACTGGGAAAAGGTGAACGTTACTCTTCCAATGATGATCAACTCATCAGTACTTAAAAACAACCTGACTCAAGAGTCCTTCACAATCAGTAAAGTGACTGTGTACACAAGGTGGATCATTACAGCCTTGATAACACTGGGATTATGTTTCTTCTTCTACTATGTCACAGTGATGCTGAACGCCTTCTTCCTAACACCAGAGCTCCGGCAGACTGCTCGCTACGTTCTGTTTGTTTGTATGCTCATTAATGACACATTGTATCTAGTCCTGGCATTCTACTTAAACCTTGCATATTTAGTATATATCCCTGTACCAACATGCTACATTGTGTACCTTGTTTCTGCAATTACATTTAAAGTAACTCCATACAACCTGGCAGCCATGGCTGTAGAGCAATATGTCGCCATTTGCTACCCACTGCGACATGTCCAGCTGTGCACCCCACAAAGAGCCAAAGCTGTTTTTACCATTATATGCTTGGTGCTGATGATCCCATATGTTGCTGATTTATGTGTCATGTTCTTGTCATGTCCCAATATATTCAATTTCTATATTATGTGTGTAATGGAAAGTATGATAGTTAATAAAATTCAATATCTTATTAGGTCCGTTGATCTCATCCTATGTTTCAGCTCTGTGGGACTTGTCATCATATTTACATATGTGAAGATTATGCTGGTTGCCCTAAAAGCAAGTTCTCAGTCATCTTCTGCCTCCAAAGCTGGGAAAACAGTTCTGCTCCACGCCTTCCAGTTTCTCCTATGCCTGGCATCCTTATTGAATACGTTTACAAAGGCATTTTCTCTCGAAGTTGCTCCACAGATACAATTGCTAAACTTTTTTTATTTTCACCTATGTGCCGCGATTTCTCAGTCCTATAATCTATGGAATCCGGGATGATGTACTGAGAAAACATTTTAAGAAATCTTTACCAAAATGTACCTCCATCAGGGAAAGACTTGTTACTGGCAGTGACATAAAGATGCAGAAGGGTGAGCGCCAATAGATGCCGCTAATGCATTTCTGTGTCTGACTCAGAATCAGCCCCATGGGCAGGTAATCTTTCATTTTCATGCTTTCAGCCAATACTGCATAAGACGCAAGTAACAATGACTGTCCTTGGTGCTGTTGTTCTTGCACAGATTAATTACTGAATGACTTATCATGTAGCCACCAGTGTACAGATGCCACATAGGACGTCATTTACAGATGGACTTAAAAGCAAATTTCAGCTTTCTCTGGATACTTTCCATGCATGCCTGTTTTTTCTGATACGTGTCTAGGAAGCATCTTACACATGTGACTCTAATCCAAAGGAGCTGGTATATTGGTTTTAGGTATTGATTAGATGTGGTCAAAGTATAGTCTAGGCATGTCCTACCAAAATATATATATATATATATATATATATATTGAACTCAGCGCTCATATAAAAATTATTCTAACCACCATATGTTGCCTAATTCATTTATCTTTTTATGCACCTTATTTAATGAATTGCTGCTCCCACAGGTAGTACTGATCTACCAATAATAAAAAACACATTTTTAAAGATAATATCAGTTATTATCAAGGGAGCGCAAAATAAATTATAAAAATTCTTTATTTTTAAAACCACATATAAAAGGGAAAAAAACATATTCAATATATATATAGGAGTCAATATACATAGATGTCACTATCCAAATGTATATTGAAATTGTTATCTGCATCAGATTACCCTTAATACCAACGGAATGTCTATTAAAATGTCCAAGAAATCCTCATGAGTAAAACTGCTGTGTATTTAGAATCGTTACTTTGTGATATTTATAAGGCAAAAGTTCCTTTATGAAAAGTAAGCAGCGAATGCAGCCACAACCTCCACTTTTATGCTGAAGTGGCTGGAAGTTCATGTGTGACTCGCGTAAGTTGATTGCAAACTAGCAGGGGGAGAGCGCTGTGTCAGCTGGTCGTCCACAGCGGTATGCTACGACCCCTGCCAGTCATGGCTAGAACTTGCAGTACTCACGGTGGGAGGATTTCTTTCCGGTGGGGTAGAGACCTCCTTTGCTCGGCCTCAAGACGCTTTTCCCCACCGCTGTATTATCCCGGACCTCAGTCGAAGTATTAATTGTTAGAAAGGGTTCCAGGTATCAAAGTTCGCTAGTGTCAGCGATCGGTTTCGTCAGAGGATACATCAGCAGCATCACAGGCTCTTTTTAAGCTACACCGGACCAATAGTATTACTAATTAGTTTATTATATACATTCGTGCTATGACTCCCATATACTGATTGCATATATAAAACCGTTTACAATCAATCATAATAAGAAGAAAGCAACATGGTGGTTCATAAATAGCATTAATATTGTTATATATATATGTATACAAATTACTATTTAACTTCTTATCTTCAGCTTTTATAACATTTGTAACATTTGTAACCAAGAGACAAACACTGTTCCTTTCATTTTATCTATATTTAACCAAGAATATAAGGGTAACAAGAAACCACATCAATATTATAGCAGCTCTCGTAGCGTAGGGGAACTGCACCATACACTCCACCTGACAGATCCTGGGTTCAAATCCAACCCACTCCGTTCATTGGATATTATTTTTAAAATTAATTATTTTGCACATAGATGTATTCTTTACTTTTATTTTTAGTCCAGACATAATGAGAGGAATTAAAATAACCAACTTCTTAAAGTACTCCATTATAGGGGAATGTCATCTTATGCATATTCTATCGGCCCTATCCACAAAGTTTTTCATAGATAGCCAAATCCATATGTATATATATATATATATATATATATTTCTAATTTTAATCCCTTTTAAGTTTTCCATAGATAGCCAAACCCATATGTATACACACACATATATATATATATATATATACATATATATATATATATATATATATATATATATATAGGTTGAGTATCCCATATCCAAATATTCTGAAATACGGAATATTCCGAAATACAGAATTTTTTGAGTGGGACTGAGATAGTGAAACATTTGTTTTCTGATGGCTCAATGTACACAAACTTTGTTTAATGCACAAAGTTATTAAAAATATTGGCTAAAGTTACCTTCAGGCTGTGTGTATAAGGTGTATATGAAACATAAGTGCATTCTGTGCTTAGACGTGTGTCCCATCGCCATGATATCTCATTATGGTATGCAATTATTCCAAAATACGGAAAAATCCGATATCCAAAGTACTTCTGGTCCCAAGCATTTATATATATATTATTCATTTTAATCCCTTTTAAATTATAATCACAAAGGTGCATAGCTACCCACAGTCACTTTGATCATTACATATACAGGTACACATTTTCCTTTTTCTCTCATGCTTATTAAGCATGATGAGTATACATATGGGTTTGTCTATATGTGTATACATATGGGTTTGGCTATCTATGGAAAACTTAAAAGGGATTAAAATGAGAAATAAATATATATATACAACACAGAAATATCCTTATATTGCGCTCAAAGAGAAAGCAGCACTACAGGTGAGATCTCCGTTGCCAAATCTCAAATTCACATAAGACAGAAAAAAACAATTCCTGAGTGCGCTATATTGATTGTATAGATTTGATGGAAGTCCTTCCAAGTGGATATATCTGATACTGTGGAAGACAAAATTTCCTGGGTTCCTACAGTGAATAACCCCTCACCAGAAAGTCACCCAAGGCCAATTAGAATAAAATATTTAATAACAAGATATTCATAAAAAGTTTTTTACATAAGATCTTACAAGATGTTGTACATAAACAATTTTTTTGATCGTTCCATCAATGAAAAAAGTGTCCAGTGAGTGATATAGGTGTATAGAGACTCCCTCACCTTGACAAGGTGTGAGCTCAACAAAGGGAGTGTTTCCACCAACTGGATTACTGACTAATGGCTGATAAACCCAATGCGTTTTGTCTATTTGACTTCATCATGGGTAACTTGTTTGGGAACATATAGAAACAATTTGTAGTTTTTGAAAAATATTTGAAATTTAATAAAAAATTAATAATTACCAAATACCTACAAAAAAATATAGTGGGAATAAATCTTACATCAGTAATTCTGCATAAAAGATGTTATAAGCCACCTAAGTGAAGAAAGACACAGGGTCTTACAGGGGATGTGTCCTCCGTAGACTTTAAAAAAAGTAATAACAATAAAATAAAAATAGAATACCTTTGTATATAAATAGGCTCATCATGTAAAGAAGGAATAAGCCTTTAAAATGGCTTCTTATTCGAACCCTATTAGGAGCCTTTTCATCTTTAATAGTTAATCCACCTAAAAATTGAATGGGGATGGTCGATATGACACATATGACACATGTTTGACTGAGAGAAAACAAATATATAAACATATGTATACCCATACATATATGCATGAATATATATCTTTCATATGAAAATGGGATGAAAATACTCCAAAAACACATACCTGAACATATGGAATAGTTCAGTACACTGGATTAGATTTTTTAAATGTACAAAGAGGTATCTACAAAAGAGGAGTATCATAGTCTGATTGGCATAGAGTGTATCAGCCATTGCAGTTTACATAATTAAAAACAAAGAATACAATAAGTACATACCAAAGGATATATCTAGAGAAAAGATCAATAATTGTAATAAAGCACTGGAACTCCCAAAAAGAACCCACAGTTGTATCTTAAAGTCAAAAACAGTTAACCCATTATTATATAAATATAATCATCCAATGACAATATTATAACTGCAGCCTTCAAACACTAACATAGCCAAAATGAATACTATACTCACCAAGAGGATTTCCTAAACTGCAACCATGTGTGTAGAATTTTCAGAATGAAATACTTCTCACCCTGGCTGTTATTTAAGCTCACAGTGTGATTACATCACTTCCTTTAATTACTAGATTACATATTATCTCTAAAGGTTATAAACTAGAGATGAGCGCCGGAAATTTTTCGGGTTTTGTGTTTTGGTTTTGGGTTCGGTTCCGCGGCCGTGTTTTGGGTTCGAACGCGTTTTGGCAAAACCTCACCGAATTTTTTTTGTCGGATTCGGGTGCGTTTTGGATTCGGGTGTTTTTTTTTTAAAAAAACACTAAAAAACAGCTTAAATCATAGAATTTGGGGGTCATTTTGATCCCAAAGTATTATTAACCTCAAAAACCATAATTTACACTCATTTTCAGTCTATTCTGAATACCTCACACCTCACAATATTATTTTTAGTCCTAAAATTTGCACCTAGGTCGCTGGATGACTAAGCTGGGCGACCCTAGTGGCCGACACAAACACCGGGCCCATCTAGGAGTGGCACTGCAGTGTCACGCAGGATGTCCCTTCCAAAAAACCCTCCCCAAACAGCACATGACGCAAAGAAAAAAAGAGGCGCAATGAGGTAGCTGACTGTGTGAGTAAGATAAGCGACCCTAGTGGCCGACACAAACACCGGGCCCATCTAGGAGTGGCACTGCAGTGTCACGCAGGATGTCCCTTCCAAAAAACCCTCCCCAAACAGCACATGACGCAAAGAAAAAAAGAGGCGCAATGAGGTAGCTGACTGTGTGAGTAAGATAAGCGACCCTAGTGGCCGACACAAACACCGGGCCCATCTAGGAGTGGCACTGCAGTGTCACGCAGGATGTCCCTTCCAAAAAACCCTCCCCAAACAGCACATGACGCAAAGAAAAAAAGAGGCGCAATGAGGTAGCTGACTGTGTGAGTAAGATAAGCGACCCTAGTGGCCGACACAAACACCGGGCCCATCTAGGAGTGGCACTGCAGTGTCACGCAGGATGTCCCTTC